>NW_004524988.1:488672-513843 GCF_000260255.1 Octodon degus
ACAGAAACCAAGTCAGTCCCTGATGGGCTGCTACCTGGAATCTTTCCTGCTCTGAGTTCCTGGGGGCTTGTTAAGGTACAGATGTCCACAGGCCCTGCCCCAAAACTTCAGAATCAGATTCCTAGGAAGAGATAAGATCAGAATCTTACAAGAAGTAGTGCATTGTGAGTGGGTGACTTGAAGAGAGTTTCATAAGGGGACTGGGTTGGCCCTGGCTCAGGAAGGACACCCATCCCCAGCATTGTGTCTGTTTCCACTCCAAAGCGATGGTTGTGTTCATTGAACTTTCACCTTTGGATGGTTCCTCTACAATACATAATTACTATGCTATGAAATTCGAAGGGTTGTTTTTGTTTTGTTTTTTGCCATGCTGCCGGACCTGCCCAGAAGATAAGATGCAAATTAACATGTAATAAAATTACAGCTGTTCTCAAAAAAAAAACCAAACTATCATAATTTTCCTGTAATGATAGAGGTATCAGAATATTTTAGGAAGACTCATGTAGTACAAATAGTTCAGTTAGGGGCCAGTGAGATGGCTCAGTGGAATAAGTGCTTTCCTGGCAAGTGCAAGGGCCTGAGTTCAATCCCTGGTTCCACAAAAAAAAATAGTTCAGTTGTAGTGTATCACACTAATGACCTATCAGTGACATATTTTAGAACTTCATCCAAATGGTGTAACAAAACATGAAGAAGTGCTTCTCAAATGTTACTGTACCAAAAGGGATCCCTTCATCACTATTTACTAAGTGGGAAAGGTTAGCACTGTACCTTTTGAGCATATATTCCTCTACGTGACACCTGCCAGAATTCTGAAATGAGTCTACAAAGGAAAAATTGATCAATTATATCTGGCTTTATATAAGGCCTAAACAATAGGAAAACTGTGGGGGGGGTGTATGTGTGGTGTGTATGTGTAAGAGACAGATGACACAGGAGAGAGGAGAAAGATGAGGGAAAAAAAAGAGAGAAATGAGGGTGAGATTGCATGGCATGGACATCACAGGTATAAAGTTCTGGTTGAATCTAGGCCATGTGTTTGATGGAGAGATGAGGGAATATTGTGTGACAGTGAAGTAGTGTGGGCAATGTGATAACAGGCAATGTGAGTAACTGAAAATGGTATTAAGTCACTGGAGTAATGAAGACAGAAACAATGTGACAGTGACAGTGAAAGAACATTTGTGGTAGTGGTGGCTATCACAGTGTGTACAGTACTGTGGAAATGGTATATAAGCCTTTGTGCATAAGGTTATGGGAGAATGAGGACAGAGTGATCTTAGTGGGGAAAGGACACAATGATATTTGAGTACTGGGAACTTCATGTGAAAGTGCATGGGGCATTTTGAGCAATGGGAAGATGTAGGGAATGAGTGAAATGAGGAAGGTAATGTGGTAGAGGACAAGGACTTGATGGGAGATGGCAGGTTAGTGCGGATAAGTGTGTAATACCAGAGGAAGTGAGAGTGTGCATACAGATGGGTACAGCAAACATGTGTGATCACATTGAACAAAAATTATATAATTTGGAGTGTGGAATTGATGCGTGTCTGAGTAGTGTTGAATGAAATGCAGGGTGTGAAATGAGTAGAGATTTTGAGTGTCAGTAAGTGTAGCGGTTGATGCATTGTGTCAACTTGAGAAGTTTAGAAGTTTAAGTGACTCAGCAGGGAGCCAGGATTCTTAGTTTATAAACATCCTCATCCTATGCAAGAGGTCATGGACATTGTGACTTGTACACCCCCACTGCGGGGTAGCTTGTTTATAGTTTAAGGAGGAGAGAGAAGCTTGCTACAAGCTGCAGCTGGTGCCCTTCCCTTGTCTCTTCTGCTGTTTGCTGCGGCTATGAATGCTGCTCTCTGCCATATGCCACTCTGCTCAGGAGCCAGCCAAGTACAGACTGAAACCTCCACAAACTGTAAGCCTAATAAACCTTTCCTTCCTTAACTTTGGATGTTGGGTATTTTGTCCCAGCAACTAGTAAAAAACAACTGAGACAGAATTTGGTACCAGAGGAATAGGGTCATTGCTGTGGCTAACCCTGACCATGTGGATTACAAGCCTTTAGGAATGGCTTATGGGAAGAGATAGGAAAGGCTTGGAGATGTCGCCAAAGTGAAGCACTGGAACAGCTTCGGCTGCTCAGTATGGGAGATTCTGGTCAGAGCTCAGAAGACTGATAGCTGGCCTGTAGAGACCAGGCTGGGGAGGTTTCTGCTGGGAAGAAGGACTGCATTGGTTGTTGGACTACAGATGGTTTGTGATTTGGCTTGGTAGAAACTGTCTGCATTTTGCTTGTGTCCAGAGACTTTGCCTGAGACTGAGTTTAAACATGGAGGACTGATTAATCTGGCAAAAGATATGTCAAAGCAGTTGAACATTGAGGCAGTAGTATGACTGTTTTTGGAGGCTTTTAGTCAGATATATGTTGAGAGGCCTTGCATGTTAGCTCAGTTGTTTAAAGCACCTGCTTGGGCAGAATCAGTCAGGTGCAGGGGTCTGCGGTTCAATCCCCAGCTCCACAACCTCGCCAGACCCACCCTTAAGGCAGCGTGAGATGGTCAAAAAAAATCCTTCTCGGATATATGTTGAGAATGAAGAGCAGAGCCCAGCTGGATAATTTAAAATGTTGTGAGTTTGGCCAGAAAGGAAGCTCCAATAAAGCGGTGGAATGCAAAGATAGAGCTGAGACAAGAGAAGGAACAGGAGAGTAGAAAAGATGTCCTGAGGGCATCACAGAAGGTGGCAGATTCTTGCTCTTTGCAGCTTCAGAATAGCAAGGGTGAGGGACTTTGCTTTAAGGAGAAAGCTACAGAGCCTCATGTTTCAGAATGGAAGCAGTGGCCACACCAGATTTCAGAATGGCGCTGGCATAGAGAATTTGTTGTTCGGAATCAGGGTCAGAGTGCTCAACAACCCAGGCACTCAACTCCTGCAGCCAAGAGCGGAGAAAGCCTGATTACTTCTCCAGCCCTTGGCATCATCCACGTGGCGTTGGTTTTAGGTGCATGAAGAATACAGGAGTTCTGAGGTTAAGGCTTCCATGTCAATTTCAGAAGAAGGCCTGGGAGGCCAGGCAGTGTGCCCCTGAGAAGGCAGTGTGTAAAGCTGTGTGTGAGAAGCCTATTCAATGGAAACTTCAAAAGTTAAAAAAAACAAAACAAAACAGGAACGTGGATTGTCTTAAGGACAGCTGCAAGGAGAGAGCAAAGCCAGCCCCAGAGAAAAGACATGGGAGCTACCAGCAGAAGTGCTGTAGGGGTGGAGCCATGTAAGGCTTTTGGAGCTCACAGCTCCTTACAGACTGCTTCGGATGTTCCACATGGAACTATAAGACTTAATGTCTGCCCTTCTGGATTTTGGACTTGTGTTGGTTCCAATTGTTTGTATCGTGCTGTGTATACCTTTTGGAATGGTAATGTTTATCTTGTGCCTTTGAATGTTGGGAGTCTTTAACTTTTCATTTGGACAGGGGCTCACAGCTAAGAGTTTGCCTTAGATGTGGAGGAGACTTGGGACTTGGACTTTTCAGCAATGCTGAATCTGTTAGGACTTTGGCAAATTTTAGAGATGGACTAAAATGCCTTTACACAAAGAGATGTGCATGAGTCTTTGGGCAGTGGGGGGCAAAATGTCATGGTTCTAATGTAATACAATGTTCAATTGGTAAAATGTTAATAAGCATATCTATGTACCTGGAAACTGGATTAAGGAAATGTCTCGTTACCATATTCACAAGGGGTGGAGTGTAGTGCTTGACACATTGTGTCAACTTGAGAAGTTTATAAGTTTAGTCAAGTGATTCCCCAGGGAGCCAGGATTCTTAGTTTGTAAACATCCTCATCCTGTGCAAGAAGAGGTCATGGACATTGTGTGAGTTCTACACCCAGGGTAGCTTGTTTACAAGGAAGAGAGAGAAGCTTGCTAGAAGCTGCAGCTGGTGCCCTTCCCTTTGTGCTTCTGCTGTTTGTTGCTGCCATGGTTGCTGCTGTCTGCCATGTGCCACTCTGCTTAGGAGCCAGCTGAGTATAGACTGAAACCTCCACAAACTGTAAGCCTAATAAACCTTTCCTTCCTTAATTTTGGGTGTTGGGTATTTTGTCCCAGCAACGAGTATAAAGTAACTGAGACACTAAGGAATAAAGAAGTGTTTGTACGAGAGCAAAGCAGATATGGATATTTGATGTGAGTCTGTATGAAGTGGAAATGGCATGAGAATATGTGAAAGGAGTTTTGGAGGATTTTTTGTTTTTTGAGACAAGGTCTTGCTGTATAGTTCAAGCTGGCATTAGAGGGTGTTTTATAGTGTGACATGGGCTAAAGATATGGTAGTGAATCCTTGCCACAGTGTAGGGATTGAATAATCACGTGACTGTGTGGAGGGTAAGTACATGGTGAGGCAGGTATGTAGTCGTGGTTACTCAGGAGGCTGAGTCAGGACATTTGCTTGAACCCTAGACTTCAATTCTGCTCTGGGCAACTTGGTGAGACGCTGTGTCCAATAATAAAAAAATAAAGAGGAATTGACCTAGTCAGAGAGATAAAAGAAGGAGGAAATGATGATGGAGATGAAAGAAAGGCATATTCAGAACTGAGTGGTTTAAGAGTGAATGGGGGGTCGCTAAAAGGGTATTCCTGGAAAAAGAAACAGCATGAACAAAGACATGTTTGCTGTTTGTTTATAAATTCTATTTTACTTCACTTAAAATATTTCTATTGTTACACCTTCAAGTTTACTAATTTTTAGCAGTTAATTTCAGCTGGTATATTTTCTTTTTTGAGACAGAGTCTCACTGTGCAGTTTGGGCTGGCCTTGTGCTCACTTTTGTAGCCCCCAGGCTGGTCTTGAACTCACAGAAATCCTCCTGGCTCAACCTCTCAAGTACTGGGATTACAGGTGTGTGCCACTATGCCTGGTTCCAGGGCTGCACGTGGTCGCCTGCATCCGGGGCCAAGAAGGTGCACCTGAGCATGGCATGTGGGTCTGAGGATTAAAATCGAGTCCTTGTGCTTGCCAAGTAGGTACTTATACCTCTGAGCTATCTCTCCAGCCCCATCCAGTGTATTTTTGTCTTAAAATATTATTCTTTTTATCTCCTAGACATATGATTTGAACTTATAAATATATCATATCTACTTAATATGATTTTTTTCCCCTAGGTTTTTGGAGACCTGGAACACAGTTATAATTTTAAAGTACTTATCTGTTAAATTTTACATCTATCTAAGTTTCTGTACAGTTTGTATTGATTAAGTTTTCTTCTTACAATGGTTCATGTTGTTCTACCGCTACACATTTCTGGTTATTTTTTATTGGGTGGCAGACATTGTGAATTTTATCTTTTGATAGTTTGCCTTTTGGTGCTAGATATTCTTGCACAAATCTTCCTCAGCTTTGAGGTGAAATGCACTTACTTGGAAGCCATTAGATCTTTTCAGGTCTTGCTTTTAAGCTTTTATTTTATTTTATTTTATTTTATTTGTATTTAGGACAGGGTGTGCAGGGTCTCACTGCATAGATCAGACTCATAGTGATCCTCCTGTTTACAGCCACCTAAGTGCTGGGATTACAGCTGTGCACCACCATGCCCAATCTCAGTTGCCCTCTCAGTGCACCCTGGAGATGGGGTTGGCACAGCAGGCTGGGGGATGGAATTCCCTGCCCCTGCATCTGCCTAAGCAGGCACTTTAATTCACTGAGCTATTTGGTAAGCTTTGTTACAGAGGAACACAGCGTAGTTTTGCCTAAAGTTTATTAGCCCTGACTACTGAGGCAAGGCCCATCTGAACACTCCATGCCATAGAACTATGAGGTCTTCAGCTGATGGGAACAGGCAGAGTCCTCATGCCTGTTTGAGTTTCTGGAATTTGTTTCCTCTAATTCTTTTGAACTTGTTTTCTCAGTGCCCCCGGTGATTCTTTCCTCAGCCTCTTGTAATTCCCTCCTGTGAAGTCACTGATCAGTACTCTGCTTAATACTTAATGGAAATCCTTCAAAGATCTCCAGAGGTCTCCCTGTGTAGCTCTGTTTTGGCCTTCTGAGTACTGTAGCAACCTTGATCTTTTAGTGTCTCATCTTTGGCACCTCACTCATTCTACTTCATTGTGGACTAGATTCTACTTCATTACTCCATGAATTACAACTTCTCAAGGATCAGGGCTCACCTGGTTATTTTTTCTTATCTTTCAAGGGTTAAATGTTTTTCATTGCCTGATATCCAGTATCTTGAAAGCATCAATGTGTCGTATTTTAGTGTGTCTAGTTGTTGGGCAAACCCAGTGGTGGTGTCTTGTTAGGTGATTCTTTACTTTTGCACTAGTATGACCTTGTCTACTTCCAAGGATCAGATAATGGGACAGTTGTAACCTTGACAGTTTTTGTTTGTTTGTTTTGGTCAGATGAGAAAAGCCTGAGGACTAGAAATTGAGTCAAAATCAGGGATTTAAGGAAGAATTTGGATCACACAGAATATGGCAAAATATTCTAAGCGTAGCTCTTCATGACTGTGACTTTGAAAAAAGACAAATTGGAAAGACATAGTGACTCCTGACTAAGATGTTCAAGACTTGAGATAGACAAAAGATTGGTTCTCTGCCACAGAAATTCCTAGAGTACAGTAAGTGTCAGAATAATTATGTTCTAGTCTTAGATACTATCCTACATGAGGGTGAAAGTTTCATAGGACATGTAGGTCATATTGTGGATTATATGAGTTGCAGACCAGATTCAGAAGTTATAAATCACACTCCAAGGCCTTGGTGGTGAGAATATACATGTGAACATCATTGAGGAAGCTTTAAGCTTCAAATCTTCACCATTCATCTGCAAAGATGAGTAATAGTGACATGGATGATTTTTTTAACCAGAGTTTGAATGTTACTCATTAGTATTAAATAAATAGTGAAAATAAGCCATACCAATTTAATCATTGTAAAAAAGCATTTAGGAACAAGTCAAACCTCAGTCAAGCATCAGAAAATGCTTGAATACACAAAATTTTAAATGTCTCTCTTCTCTCTTATAGGCCTCCTTAATTTCTGTAAGTGATGTCTGTAGATCTTTCTTCACATGGC
The DNA here is from genome assembly GCF_000260255.1 of Octodon degus. Taxonomy (NCBI): domain Eukaryota; kingdom Metazoa; phylum Chordata; class Mammalia; order Rodentia; family Octodontidae; genus Octodon; species Octodon degus. The sequence goes on from NW_004524988.1 coordinate 495,747, forward strand.
ATGGGTGAGGGACTCAGGAGAAGAATACCCATGTCCCTTTCTTTTAGGGACAAAATGCTGAGAAACTACTGAGAAAGTGTAGATATTTTTTAAACCCTACACATTTATGAATTGCTTTGCAGAAAAAGAAGTATTTATTTTACTTTTGGATAGCAAAGGACATGCCTAGCATTTTTTAAAAAATGGAAAAGAAAATTAATAGTGCACATTTTAATCTAGATCAAGAATTGATAAACTAAGAGATGTTACCAATTTAAAATATATTCTACTCCTACAGATGTAATATATGTGATGTTAACATCCTTAATATACAAAGAACATCCACAATAGGAGGGTAAATGACTAATAAATACAAAAAGGATTCCCCTTCATTAATAATAAAGGAAATATGGTTTAAGTCAACTAAATATATTTTGTCTTTCAAGCTGGAAAAGGTAATTTTAAAGCCATTGTTCATTTAGAGTACCACGGGAACTCCTCTGCCTTGTTACTAATCATAAAACCCTTTCTTGAAAGTATTTTGGTGTTATTGAATAGGAGCCTTAATATAATTCTTATTCCTTTGATTAGTAATTCCATTTCTAATGATATATCACAAGGTAGTAATTGGAGATATGCCAGATGTTTGTGGAGGAAAAAAATCACTATAATGATAACCCAATGAACAAAATTAAGTGAAAACAATTTTGTTAGTAAAGTAGATAAATTTACATACTTATGCAGGTATTGTATTATTATAAAAAAGCTTACATGATAGAACATTATGATCTGTACATGAGTCTCAGATGATGTGTATTCTTATTGTGAATTTACAAGTATGTGTGTGGTCATGGAATTAGAAGATACTATTTTGTGGACTAAAGTACCTGCCTAGGCAGAGTGCAGTGGCCGGTTCGATCCCCGTGCCAGCCCTGCCCTTGAGGTGCACTGAGACAGCGATTGAGCCTGGGCATGGTGGCGCACACCTGTAATCCCGGTGGTTGGGAGACTGAAAACAGGAGAATCACTACAAGTCCAATCTACATATTGAGACCCTGTAGACCCTTAATACAGAAAAAAGATACCATTTTACCAACAGTTTTTAGATGATCTTTGTTTCATAAAATGAAAACTAGAAATGTCATAAACTTTCAAAATATCTTAACTTGAGTGCAAATGTAAGGAAAATAAAATCAAGTTGGCTTTAGTCCAAAAAGTATGGAAGAAGGTTTTAAAAATTCTGAAGTGTTAATTTTGAGGAAACATGCTTTATGTTTGAATCTCAGGGTATATTTTCAATGCAGAGCTTTCAAGAAGGACTCATTGTTTCATGTGATTAGCCTATTGTTTAGTTACAAAGAAATTTGTATTGCATGCTATGATTTGTTTTAGTATTTCTTCTTCCAAAGCTGTTAAATTGTGATTTGTATATTATTAGTTTTACAATATGCAGTGATGTTTTAATCTAAGATAATGTTTTATCATGAGAGTACCATGTCTTTCCCATTTTTTATTAGTATGTATTTGCCATACATAATAAACATTCATCTGGGGGGAACTGGTACATATACATGACTCATTATTACTCATTTTCACTTCTTCCTCTCCCTGCCTCGTGTTGCCCCCATTCTTAGGACCTTTTTTGCATCTCCACAAAGTACTTTCCCTATCTGTTATCATCAGTCTTTTACTTTGCTTTTCACATTATATCTTGGGTTCACTTTAAGAAAAACCATGTGATGTTTAACCTTCTTTGTCCAAGTAATGATATAGTTCATTTCCAAGTTTCAGATATTGTAAGTTGTGTTGCTAGAAACATGGATATGCATGTATCACTGTATTTTTTTCATTTTTTATTTTTGAATTAATTTTATTGAGAAAGAAATAGCAATGAGAGTTTCAAAACAGGTTAGTAGGACAGTTACAGTAATTAATACATTGCATTTTTTTTTGTATTTTAGGGAAGGGTCTACAGGGTGCTCAGGGTCTCACTACCAGATAGGACTCATAGTGATACACCTATTTACAGCCTCCCCAGAACTGGGATTACAGGTGCATGCCATCATGCCCAGTCCCAGTGTGCCCTTGGGGAAGGGCTGGCACAGCATACCAGGGCATTAAACCCCTGGCCCCTGCACCTGCTTGCCTGTGCTTTAATCCACTGAGCTATTTGGCCAGCCCAACACTGCATATTGTTGTCTTCATAGTAATTATTCATAGTACAAGATGCACACATGACATCTTTTCTTTCCTTCCTTCCTTCCTTCCTTCCTTCCTTCCTTCCTTCCTTCCTTCCTTCCTTGTGTTTTTAGAGAAGGGTTTGAAGAGTCTCACTACTATATCAGATTCAAGTTATCTGCCTATTTACAGCCTCCCAAGAGCTGAGATTACAGGCACATGCCACCACATCTAGTCTCAGTTGCCACCTTGCATGCCCCGGGGTTGGGGCCAGCATGGCAGGCCTGGGAATTGAACCCCGACCCCTGCACCTGCTTGCAGGCACTTTAATCTGCCGAGCTATTTGGCCAGCCCTCAGACACAATATCTTGTCTAAACACTATTAGTACAAATCTTTCTTGTCATTTAGCTAAAAGAAAGTAGCTGTGTATCCTTTTTTTTTTCCTATTTTGTATATACATATATTTTTTTCACTACCAAATGGTCCTTTATTTGCATCCCCTTTTTTGTTTAGTTTTGTCAGAGATGGATATTCCATTGCCATTCAAATATTGTAGATACATGAATTCAGCAAAATAGTCCAATATAGTCCAGCAGTCCATGATAGTAGTGGGTTATCCGCAGAACTGGCAATGTCAGAAGTTGTTGACTGGAGCCTTTTACAGCTCAGCATATAAATATGGCTTTACTTTTTATGCCCTGTGTTTGTACTTTTTTGCTGGATGGTTAAGACCAAGAGATAAAGCAAGACCTATATAACACACTCTTCTGCATGCAGATAGTTTTCCCAGCACTCTTCATTTAAAAGGATATATTTTCCTCAGGATATGTTCTTGGGCGCTTTGTCAAAAGTCAGCTGATTGAAGGTATCTGAGAGTGGTTTTTGTGCCATAGCTGTATTTCTGTCTGCAACATTATGCTATAACTTGAAATCTGCGATTGTGGTATCCCTCTGCTTTACTATTGTTGCTCAGGTTGTTTTTTTTTTTTAAATCTTAGATTTCTTCTGATTCCATATACATTTGGGAGTGGGTTTTTTCTAGTTCTATGAGAAATGTTCATGGAAATACAGATTTATCTCTATCATCTTTGGTAGTATGGCCATTTTGACAGTATTGTTTCTGTCTAATTTTTAATTAGACAAACAATATCTAATTTTCAATTCCTCTTTGGTCTTTTTTTTCAGAGTACAATAGTTTTCATTATAGAGGTCTTTCACTTCCTTGGTTAGGTTAATTCTTAGATAGTTAATTTTTTTCTTCAAAGCTACCATGAATGCAATTGTTTGCCTGATTTCTTTCTCAGTGGGAACATTTTGTGTATAGGAATGCTACTGATATTTGTATGTTGATTTGGTATACAGCCACTGTGATAAGCTTGTGTATTAGTTTTGAGAGTCTTATGGTGTTGTTTGGGTCTTCTGTGCAAAAGATCATATCATCTGTGAGTAAAGATAATTTTATTCCTTTTTCTATTTGTATCCCATTTATTTATTTCTCTTTTCCAGTTGCTTTGGCCAGAGTTTCAAGTACCATATTGAGCATCAGTGGTGAGAATGTACATCCTTGTCTTATTCCTGGTTTTAGAGGCAGTGCTTTCAACTTTTCTCCATTTAATGTGATGTTGGCTGTGGTTTTGTTAAGAACTGATTTTACCAGTTTGAGATATAGTCTTTCTGTAACTTTTTTCATTTTTATAAAAATTATGAATAGATGTTTTATTTTGTTAAAGATTTTTTCTACTGTTGAGGTAGTCATATTTTTACTTTTGCTTCTGTTTATGTGATATATTACAGTTACTGATTTTTTATGTTAAACAATCCTTGCATCCTTGGGCTTAGGCCAACTTGGTCATGATACATGATCTTTGCATTAAGCAGTTGCATTTTGTTTGCAGGTAACTTTTTGAGGATTTTTGTATCTGTGTTCATTAAGGAAATTGGCTTGCAGTTTTCTCTTTATACTGAGTCTTTTCCACTTTTTGTATCCAGGTAACGCTAGTTCCAGGAATGAGTTTAGAAATGTTTGTTTCCTTTCATTTTCCTGAAAGAATTTGAGGAGTATTGGGGTTAGGTCTTCCCTGAAGTTCTACTAAAATTCTGTAGTAAATTCTTTGGGTCGTGGGCTTTTCTAAGTTTATAGTGTTTTCATTATATTCTCTATTCTATTGCTTTTTATTTTATTTATTATTTTTATTTTATTCATACTTTTTATGTCTTCTTGGGTCAATTTTGGAAATTCATGTCTTGAAGTTCATTTATTCTAGATTCTACAGTTTATTGAAATACGTTTTTGAAGTAGTTACTTAGAATTCTGTGATTTCATTAGTGTATGTTATGATTTTGCTGTTTTTATTTCTAATTATACTGATAGGGGTTTCTTTTAATGATTTTTTCCAAAGGTTTAGTAGTCTTTTTATCCTTTCAAAGAACAAACTTATTTTTAAAATCCTTTGTTTTGGTTTTTTAGCCTGAATTTCATCAATTTTCACCATGATCTGTATAATTGTTTTCCTTCTAGTAGTTTCAGATTTGGATTGTTAATGTCTTTCCAGGGCTTTGGGATGTATCATTAGGTTATTTATTTGGGATCATTCTGGATGTTCGTTTGTTTGTTTTTGTTTTTTGGTGGAACCGGGGATTGAACTCAGGCCCTTGCGCTTGCCAGGGAAGCACTTATTCTACTGAGCCATCTCCCCGGCCCCTGTTCTGTTTTTCTTTAATATGAGCATTCACTACTCTAGCTTATCCTCTTATAACTGCTTTCTTTTTGCCCCATAGGTTTGAGAATGTTGGGCTTATATCGTCAGTTGATTCTAGCAACCTTTATTGTTTCTTCTGTGACCTATTGTTTCTTTAAGAGCGCATCATTTAATCTCCATTTGTAATTTCTGGTGCTCTTTTGCAGAAGATTAGTTTTAGTTTCGTTGTGCTGTGATCCTATAGTCTGCAAGAGATCATTTCCATCCCTTTATATTTATTTGAGCATATTTTATGACCTAAGATATGTGCTATTTTGGCAAAAGTTAGTGCATGCTGCTCAAAAGAATGTATATTCAGTTCTTGTTGGATGAAACACTCTGTATATAATCTGTAGAGTCTATTGATTAAGTGGTATGATTTAAGTCTGATGTTTGTTGATCTTTTGTCTGGCTGGCCTATTTGTGAGAATAGAGTACTGAAGACCTTCACTGTGATTTATATTGATGTCTATCTACCCTTTTATGTTCAGTTGTTTTTGTTTTATAAATTCAGGTATGTCAACATTTGATGCATTTCCTGTTGAGTTCTTCCTTTTACCAAAATATAGTGGCCTTCCTTGTCTCTTCTGAATATTAGCTTGAAGTCCACTTTGAGAATAGAACAGCGACTCCTCACTTTTGGGCTCCAGTTGCACTGAGTATCATTTCTCATCCTTTGACTTTCAGTTTTGTGTTTCTTTATGGATGAGGTGTGCCTTTTGCAGACAACATGGTTAAATTTTAATTTTCAATCCAGTGGATGTCTTTTGATTGAGGAGTTAAGACCATTCACATTGAGAATAATTCAAAGATAAAAGAGAATCCTGCCACTGCATTATTTTTCCAGTGTTGATTCCTTTAGCTTTTCATTTTGCTTAACTGCATTCCTAGTCAGATGTATACTTAGGTGGTTTGGTGCTGGTGGTCTTGATGTCTCTGTCTCAAATTCCCTTAAGTATTTTCTGCAATGCTGGTATTAATGCTCATATATTTTTAAAGAGAATAAAAAGCAGCAAAAAAATATAAGCAATACCGAATTTCACTAAACAAAATAATAGGAATTCAACAATGGTTGTTATATTGCATATTGTTGTCTTCGAATTGGTTGTTTAGATTACCAGATACAAGCATGCAAAACTGGTCAAAGAGGTTACAGAAAATTAAAAGGGAGAGAAAATTTTAAGTATTGTTTCCCCTTTCAATAGACAGCAAAAATCATTCAGTAAAATTATCCAAGCTATCTTGTATATATACATAATTATATTTTCCCCTCTTTCTGTTGTCCTTTTTCTCATCCCAGTTGTTCCTTCCCTTTGAAAGATTCTTTACAATTCTTTCTCTTTCACAGTATCTATTGTACCCTTCAGATTGACTCTTTCAGGTTCTTACACTAGTAAGACAATATGATGGTTACACTTGTGGGTCTGATTTATTTCACTAATGAGTATAGTCTCTAGGCTATGAATTTCTTTAGGGTTTCTTTTAAATGTAAGGTCTTTGTTTCTCCATCAGTATTGAAGGATAACTTTTATAAAATACAGAAGTCTGGGTTAACAGTTATTTCCTTTAGGACTTGAAAGACTTTACTCCAACTTCTTCTGGACTTGAAGGTTTGTGCTGAACAGTCAGTTGCTCTGATAGGCTTGTCTTTATAGGTTACTTTTTTTTTTCAAACTGCTTTTAATGTTATCATTCTGTGCTGATTTTTGGAGTTTTGATGTGGCATGGGGAGGTTTTCTTTTTTTAGTTGTGCCTGTTTGGGTTTCTATATGCTTTGTTTACCAGAAATTCCTATATAAGACGTGTGTGTGTGTGTGTGTGTGTGTGTGTGTGTGTGTGTGTAAAGAGGCAAAAGATAAGAAAAAAGAAGAATAAGACCACACAAAGGGCAGGGCCAGGGAGATGACTCAGTGGCACAGTGCCTGCCTGGCAAGTATGAGCTCTTGAGTTCAATTCCCAGCACCAAAAAAAAAGACACAAAAGAGTCGTTTCCAGGACTGCTGAGCTTGCCTCTCTGTCTGCAGGCAGAATTCTGTTAGGTTTAGGCTTCCCACCTGTGGTCATAACTAGCTAGGTTGTTTTGCTCTGTGCTATAATCAGACACCTTCTATTGTTTTTGGCATGGAGTGGGAGGGTGACTGGGACTGATCAAACACATGGTTTTCTAATGATCTCTGGCTGGGGAACTTTTAGAACCCCTGACTTCTGTCCTTGGGCATCCCTGTGGCTGTTTATACCTTTTCCTTCCATGCTGCTCCTGGAGAGTATGATATGCAACTGCCACTGATCCCACCCCTCCTATGACAGCCAGCTACAGACTCTTTTGACACCTGTCGTGCTTCGTGTCCATGCTTCTTATTTCTATCCAGCCTGCAATTCAGTGGCAATGAGAGCTCAGTGGGAGATAGCCCTTGTACTTGGACCTCAGTAGGGCCAATGGAAGGGAGATCACTGAGCTCTTAGCTGAGCAGATTTTAGCAAACGCTGGAATGGATCCTGCAACAGCACTGTGCTCTGTGACATTTGGAAGGCAGTGTGCAGGATACTCCATGGGCACAGAGCTTGGTGGTGGTTGGGGTGGTGGTAGGAGTATGCCCTCTAGCACTGCTTTTCTCTGTTTTGCCAGATCATGCTGGTCCCAGCTACTCCATCCCCTGTGTCTTTTTTGTGGTGCAGATACAGAACCAAGTCCTTTTTTCTGTCCCAAGGGCTCCTCAGTCGTTAGTCAATCCAGCCTTTGTTTAATTTATTGGCTTGGGTGTTCCTTAATCTCTAATCTGAAGGTTCGCACTCCTGTGAATATGTTGGCCACTGTGCTCTTTCTCCCAATGTGCAAAGAGATAAGACAAATTGGTACAGGGCAGTGAGTGCTCAGCTGAGATGGAATCACAGTGTGCTTCTTCCCTCAAGGGTTTTGAGATTTTCCCATGATGGTTAATTCACTGGAGCTGAGCTATCAGCCATGCTGACAGGGAGAAACAGCCCTGTTTTTTTCTTCCAGCATCCTTGATACTGAATATGAAACTTTTGAGTTGCCTTCATGTGTCTAGGTTTTTGGTTTGCTCCTATTTGTAAGTATTTGCAGATCCTGGGGTATAACCTCTGAGTATTCTTGTGCATGCTTCTACCTCTAATCCACCATGATGGAATCCTCCTAAATAAAATTTCTAAAACATTCTTCTAGGTGGTAAAAGTAGAAAAATATCCAGATCCTAAAGCTTGTTGGAGTTCTTAGGAATAATATAAAAAAATCTTCAAGATGAAAAACCTATAAACTGGGCTTCATCAAAATTCATAAATTTGCTTTGCAAAATATTCTGTTAAAAGGATGAAAAGACAAGCTATAAATTGTCAAAAACTATTTGTAGGCCCACCACTTCCGGTCTCGGAGGTTCCGCTGCAGTCGGAGGCTGCGTCCGCTGCAGCGGGTTCCACCACGCTCCAGATAATCTTTTCCTGAAGGAAAGCTGCCACTTCATATGCTTCAGAAATGGCTCTTCCAATCATTGTAAAATGGTGTGGACAGAAATATTCAGTGACCACGCTTTCGGAGGATGATACTGTGCTTGATCTCAAACAGTTTCTCAAGACCCTTACTGGAGTGCTGCCAGAACGCCAGAAATTACTGGGACTCAAAGTGAAAGGCAAACCTGCAGAAAATGATGTTAAGCTTGGAGCTCTCAAACTGAAACCAAATACTAAAATCATGATGGGAACTCGTGAGGAGAGCTTGGAAGATGTCTTGGATCCGCCCCCTGACAATGACGATGTTGTCAATGACTTTGATATTGAAGATGAAGTAGTTGAAGTGGAAAACAGGGAAGAAAATCTGTTGAAAATTTCTCGGAGAGTCAAAGAGTACAAAGTGGAAATACTGAATCCTCCCAGAGAAGGAAAAAAGCTGTTGGTACTAGATGTTGATTATACGTTGTTTGACCATAGGTCTTGTGCAGAGACTGGGGTAGAATTAATGCGGCCGTATCTTCATGAATTCCTAACATCTGCACATGAAGATTATGACATTGTTATTTGGTCTGCGACAAATATGAAGTGGATTGAAGCTAAAATGAAAGAACTGGGAGTGAGTACCAATGCAAATTATAAGATTACCTTCATTTTGGACAGTGCTGCTATGATAACAGTGCATACCCCAAGGAGAGGACTAATAGATGTAAAGCCTCTTGGTGTTATTTGGGGAAAGTTTTCCGAGTTTTACAGCAAGAAGAATACCATTATGTTTGATGACATAGGAAGAAATTTCCTAATGAACCCACAGAATGGACTAAAGATAAGGCCTTTTATGAAAGCACACCTAAATTGAGATAAAGACAAAGAACTTTTAAAATTAACTCAGTACCTCAAAGAGATAGCAAAATTGGATGACTTTTTGGAGCTAAATCACAAATACTGGGAAAGGTATCTCTCTTAAAGAAGCAAGGACAGTAGGCACACGTTCTCCCAGCCGTTATTGAAGATACTTGAGATCCATGACCTTTTTGCTTTTATGCTAGAAATAATGATAGTGCTGGACACTGAAGCAAATACCAGACTCCTTATTCTTGGTCTTCCAGTTTTTGTAAATTTAATTTTATATTTTTTGAAGATCATAGCAATATGCTTTAAAAAAATTCTTTTCCCCCTACTGTTACTCTTCAAAAGTATTTTCTCTGGCATTGATTATTGAAATGTTTTCCATCAAAAACAGGAAGAAAAAGTGGAAAAAATGAGTACTCATGTGTTGTTTTGTGACTTTAGATATATTATGTCTTATGTTTTTGTCTCACATTATTAATTGCCTAAGTCTAAAACCAAATCCATCTTGGAACTAGGGTTTTTCCCTTTAAGAAAACAAGCAAGTTTTTGAGTAAAGAACTTGGTTTGTTATGCTTAAAATTATCAGTAACTTTTTATGCCTTCGGCACAGACAGAACTGCTCCAATAGTTTCATCTCTAAATTCTGAGATGTCTTAGTTTGGTCTATGTGCGTCAGTGTTCTCTAGTAAAACCAAGAAACGTCAGTTGTGATACAGCTGTGTCATAGTATGAGAGATAGAAAGCAAAAGCCTGGGGACTAATACTGAGGAACAGAGTGTACTTCTTTTTAGCGGCTAAACAGAAGCACCCCTGCCTAAAACTGTTGTCATAAAAGCAGCTAAAGGCAATAGACTAAAATGGAATTAAAAGCAATAAATTTTAAAATATCACCAGTGCAACCCTAAAAAGCATGAACAAAATGGTTTTTGTTCTGTTCCAGCTATATAAGTGCTAACGCTGTGTGTCAGTGAAAATATCTAGCCATAAGATTAAAAATATTATATATTATTTGCAATGCTTAAGCCTGCAGATATGTAATGTGACCACTGTTTTGTGTTGACAGTATTGCTTTATACAGTTCTTATATTTGAAAGGAGTTGATCCTTTCAAATAAACACGGTGTATATTGTTCTTACGGGACTATTTCAGTGGTGTAAATAATAAATATCTTAAAAAAAACTATTTGTAATGCATACCAAAGACTCACATGTATAATATTTAAAATCCCAGAATTCAGCCTTTAAAATGCAATAAAGGGGAAAAAGTACAATCAGAAAATTGGCAAAAAACATGAAGACACATTTCATTAATCAAAGGGAATATATGGATGGCAAATAATCATATGAAGAAATGTTCAATACCATTAACTATCAGGGAAGCTGCAAATTAAAACCATGGTGAAATACCACTGCATACCTAAGGCTAAAAATTACTGAACAGATAGATTCTGGCAAGGTTTTGGAGAAACTGGATCATTCATGTATCCCTGATAGAATGGAAAGTGGTACAACCAGTCTAGGAAAATTTAAGAGTTTCTCATAAAACCACTATGCACTTACTCTAACATTTGTACTCTTGAGCATTTATCCCAGAAAAATGAGAACTTACATACTAACATGCATACAGATACACACTCAAATGCACAAACAACAAAAACCCTCACAGAAAACAAACAAAAAACCTCTCGTACATGTTTTAAGTTAAAATGGCTTTAGTGTACCAACATTTTTAGATTAATTACCCATTGTTCCATTGTTCTTTGCCAAGTCATTTTAGATTATAATTTTCAAAGTGATTTTAATAGCTGCTAGGCTAACTCTACCATGTTAGCATATGAAATAACTTTTCTTCCAGTTATTTATAGTCTTTCTACATATTTAAAAGTATAGTACAATTTCACAAATTATATTTTTATCTTAAACTGGAAATGATACAGATATTTTTTAGTGCATAATGGTTAAAGTAACAGCAGCATATCTATCATGAAATATTACATAGCAATAAAAAAAACTTGGACACAAGTTTGCAAACACACGGCAACTTGGACATAGCTCAGAAACATTCTGGGCTTGAAAAAAAGCTAATCTCAAATTATGACATACTGCAGTATTCTGTTTTTATCATCTCAAAAAGATAAAATTACAGAGGTTGGAGAACATTATTATAAGTAGCTTCCAGGGATTAGGGTTGGTGGTGGGAATAGGGAAGTGGTTGAGATTTGTTACTTAGTTTGACAAAATTTATTTTAAAGACATTTATTAGTAAAGATACTTATATCAGTTGTTTCTCTCTTCATCTTGACCTTAGGAAGAGTATGTAGAAGAGGGATATTAATTTAATAAACAGTGAAATGGACCAAAGTGAGTAGTTTTACTTGGCTTAATCTTTAACGTTAATGTAAGAGAACAACTTGTTAAGCATATGTACAGGTTGCTTTTCTGGAGATGCTATCTATTAAATGAGATCAGCAAGTAACTACCACCAATAAAATAGTTTGAAGCTGCCTACAAATTCCGTCATAGGAATTTTGAAGGAAATCACTGTATCATTTTACTATTGTCTGTGACTATGCTTTCAAAGATAACTGTCACATTCAAGTCCATATACAATACAAAAATACAAAACAAATACCCTATGATATACAAATGTAGGTGGAGGCCCCCCTGGGTGGGGGTGCGCAACACCCTTACCCCGCCTCTGTATCACTTGTTAGCAGGTACAGCCATCTACCATGCAGAGGGGCAAATGCAGGGCTGCTGGGGGCTTGTGGTACACAGGCCACTGCAGTAGGGAATCTGAGGTCTATGACGATGACAGTGGCACCAACACCTTCTGGTGAGTTCACACCTTAAATGTGCTGTTAATCCTTACCTGTGCACCAGGCTGTGTGGCTCTCCTGGAAGAAACACCTTAGGACACAGCCTATAACACCAAGAGGTAATAGGTGCCTGGCATGGAGGGTGGCGTATCCTCAGTCTGCCAGGGTCCCTTGCCTCCCCCTGAGTGTCTGAGACATTAACTGCCACTGCTACCTATTGTAGTCAGGGTTTAGGAAGGGAAACAATTTACTACAGGACACATAATTTACAGGGATTATTTTTAGTGTTCACCCAAAGAGTCAAATGCAGGGCTGGGGAGATAGCTCAGTAGAATAAGTGCTTGCCTGGTAAGCTTAAGGTCCTGAGTTCAATCTGTGGTACCACACACAAAAAAAAGCAATCAAAGAGTCAAATGCAGGAAAAAAGCGATCAAAGAGTCAAGTGCAGGAAATCTGTTCACACACTAGAGACCTAAAGAAGCAAGCTGAAGGCCAGGATCCCATGGCAATGTCTTGAATGAATCCAGCTGAAGACCTAGAGCCCATGGCAGTATCCTCCATGAATCCAGTTAAAGGCTAGAGCCCATGACAGTGTCTCATGTAAGTCTATAATGAGTCCAATTGGAGGCCTAGAGTCCATGACAATGTCTCAGGCAAGTTGATATATCAAGGATCTGCACTGAGAAGGCCCAAAGGTCAGTGGTGGAAGCCAGAAAGTCTGTGCCAGTGAGATGAAGGATCTGTGCCACCAGCAGGCTGAGGGATCTGCACTAGAGCCAAGAAGTGATGCTGAAGGTAAGGACCAGAGCTCCCATGAAGAGAACCACAGCCATCCTCAATGACAATGAGGACCTGAGTGCCTCGGACAGTGAGAATAGCCAAGTTCATATCAGCAAAGCCAGCATGACAAGCTTCTCCAGGAGAGTCAATAGCACCATCTTCCCCTCCAGTTCTGTTTTGTTTGTTTAGTTTTTCTGAGACAGGATCTCACTATATAAACAGGCCTTCAACTCAATATGTAGCCCAGGCTGGCTTCAAACTTAGAGTAATCCTATTGCCTCAGCCTCCCAAGTGCTGGGATTATAGCCATGCACTACCACATCCAGCTTCTAGTTCTCTTTTTGTACTATTGGCAATAGTCTTCAACACCAAGCACCGCACTGATTCAGTTCAAGTGAGTGTTACAAGTTGACTGTTAGTTAACCCACCATACTACTCTTGGAGCCATATGATGTTTTCTGCCCAGGAATGGTCCATGGGACTTTGGAGCATAGTCTCTTCCCAAGTGACCACAGCTTGCACTGCAGAGACAGGATGTGTTGTAACATCTCCAGGGTGGTCCCCCAAGTTGGCCTTGTTCTAGAGAGGTGCTGATACCAGCACTTTTTAAATATTTAAACCATTCCAAGATACCAGGTGGACATCTGGTGGCCACCTGTGACCTCATTTCTCAGGATTCTCCACACCACGCCAGTCACTAGAGTGATCTTTGCCTAGATGGTGTGGCCCCTGAGCCCATTCTCTAGTGTTTTGCACTAGAGTTCATGTTTTGTTCTGAGTTTTCTATCAGACTGACCTCTTCCGTTGCTGTTCTGGTCCTTGGCCTAGGTGCTTCCTGCCATTAGGGGCCAGGCTGTACTGATCTCATGGTGGAGCAAGGTGTTTGAGGCCCATCAAGCCTTGGTTGGTGGCCCCCACACATGTGGGACATGTTCATAACATCTTGAGCCCAGCACTTGGTTTTGAACAGTGAAGGCTTTAGTGTCTGTCATGAGGATTAGGTGGCATGGTCAGTGGCTGTGATGTGCACATATGAGTATGGTTGGCACCCCCACTGGGATTGGTGAGCTGTGAGGGTAGCTATAACCACATTGTGCAGCTCACCATGAGTGAGGTAAGCTTGAGGCCATGAGATACTCAGGCTGTCTGTGCACCACAGTATACCTAACAGATCATGACCTTGGTAAACCAGAGCTTCTGGTACAAAGTTGCTATCAGACTACCCAGGAGTAGCACTCACCCTGCCCCTCTGCCCTCTCCTCTCCTAGTGTACCCTAGCAGGCACCTACTCCTGACCTGTGCTCTCTGGGTTTTCCTCTCAGCTGCTGGTCAGCTCTGGCTCCTTCTGTTTTCCCTGCATCTTAGGTACCAGTTGCTCCCAGGCCCACCCCATCTGCCATGTCTAGCTCCACCATGCTAGGCCTCCTCTGAACCTTATCTGAAAAGCCTACCTGGCCACTTTCCTTTCTTGGCAGGCCCCGAGTTGTAGGCAGCCAGTAGGAGCCTATGTCCTCTCGTCTCCAGCTCTGACCTTGCTGCACAGGTGCTTGTTGAGGGGCCACTTATGGCCACTGGACAGTGCTGTGCAGTCAGGCAGCCTGTCAGAGGGGCTTTGGAGAGCTGGGTCTTCTGTGAATTCATCTGTTGGCCCTAGACATGGAGATATCTGTATCGTCTGCTGGCATAGTGGGGAGAAGACACCCAAGATTAAAGACTTGGTCTCACCTCAAGAAGTGTCTCCCAAGATCCAACGAGATAGCTCAGCAGACTAAGCACCTGCTTTGACAAACACAGGGACTGGGGTTCGATCCCCAGAATTGCATGCCACGCCGGTCCTGCCCCCAGGGCATACTGAGCAGCCACTGAGTCTAGGAGTAGTGGTGCACACCTGTAATTCCAGTGCTGGGTAGGCTAAAAACAGGAGAATCACTATGAGTCTGAGCTGCTTAGTGAGACCTTGTACCAAATATGTGAAAAAAAAATTATCTCCTAGGAACAAGGGATCTAGCTCAGGCTCTGTGTTCAGTTCCCAACACTGAAAATAACAAAACAAAAAAATAGGGTTCTATTGGTCAAAGATGCGAGGTTTCAATATCACTGGACAAGAATTGTCACAGAGGAAGATACCCCTCCCTTGAAGCTCACACAATGATCAGGGTATCCTGGGAAAGCCCTAAAGGGTACTACTGGGTTCCTGCCAGATGAGTCACAGCCAAGCCACCCCAGGCCTTGTCATCAGCACTGGGAAAACCAGAGACAGAGGGACCAGAGGCTCTGAACCCACAGCTGCTGTGTCTCTATGTGAGCATGCCCCCCTTTGTCTCTGCCCTCCCCAGTGACATTTGGGTACTTTTCACCTCTGAGGTCTGTGTTTTGGGGATACTGGACATCTGTCTGTCACACTCACTGCTCTCCCCTCATTACTCTTCAAGTGCATGAAGGACCTGTCCCTCCTGCTGTAATTCTAAGCATAGGGTCTAGAGCCTGCTCTTGGTTCCTCCTGGGAGACACTGGTCACCCCAGATCACACTGCACTGTCTCTAGCCTTCCTGCTTCTTCCAGTGAATTCACCATGGGTGCATCTGTCCTGGCTCCATTCTCATCACCTGCTCTGGGCCCCCAGGCTTCACACTGGTAGCCTGTGGCAGCTGGGTGTCTCCAGCCCAGGTGTTCAGGGCACCTGGAAGTTTCATGTAGAAAAAAGATGTATTTTGTCAAACTGGGAATCAAACCAAGGATCACACATGCCAGAAAAGTGCTCTACAACTGAGGTGTGTCCCTAGCCACCAATTTTTTTTCCAATATTGGGCATTAGTCCTATTCTTTTTCATTTTGAGACAGGGTCTCACTGAATTACCAAGTTGCTCAGACTGGGCTTGAACTTTTTTTGTTTTTTAATTTAAAAATTCATAAAATAGTACCATTGTTGTCTTCAAATTAGTTACTCAGAATACAAGACATAAGCCAAAGAATTCTTTAAAAAGATACAGATGGGAAAAAAATACACAGATGATAATGTAAGTTTCTTTTAAACAATCCAAGATAGATTAGTAGTATAAATGAAAAGAATTAGCATATGTATTAAATTATCTTTGAAACAACACATTATGTAATTTGGGGAACTATTTGAACATCTCCCTACTTCCTACTTATGTCTTCTACTTTCCTCTTTATTTGTATATTTGCGTATATTTTGTGTTTCTCATACAAGAGGAATCATCTGATACTTGAGTGTAACTTAACATTATCTTCTCAAATTGTATCTGTTTACTTACAAATGTCTCAGGTTTTATCTTTCTTTATAGAAACATATTACTGAATGGGTTTGATTCTAATGGTGTACAGATAACAAAACTTCCATATCCATTCATCTGTTGATGGATATATACCCTTTTTCCAAGAGCTACCTATTATATAAATTATGCTGCTTAAGAGTATACATATATTCCTGTACAATATGACAATTTTAACTCTTTGGGGAAGATACCTAGGAATGGGATAGTTGGGCTAAATGGAATTTCTGTTTCTAGTTTTTTGAGGAATCTCCACACTGATTTCTATAGTAGTTGTACTAGTTTGCATTCCTACCAGCAATGTAAAAGAGTTCTTTCCCCCCCCCCACCTTCTCACCAGCATTTGTTAGTTATTAGATTTTTTGATGATGGGCATTCTTTCTGAGGTAAGTTGGTATCTCAGTGTAGTTTTAATTTGCAGTTTTCTGCTGGCTACACATGATGAACATTTTATCATGCACTTATTGACCATTTGTACTTCTACGAAGTGTTTATTCATTTCCCACTTTTTTGATGAGTTCTTTTATTTTGAGAGCTCTAATTTGTTTGCATTGTTTTATATATTCACATTAGTGCTCTGCCCATGGAATAGCTGACAAAAATATTTTCCTGTTCTATAGGCTGACTGTTCACTCTGTTTACTTTGCTGTGCAGAAACTTTCTAATTTCATATGATTCCATTTGCTGATTCTCGTTGGGCTTGGATGTGTGGGTCTCCTGCCTTATTCTCCCAGAGTTCTGAGACCACAGTGTGTACTACCATCCTTAGCTTCAACTATTTTCTTAAAATTATTATGTATGTTTTCAAAGTTATTTTTTTTTCTGTATTTTTTTGGAGGTTATGAGCAGAATATATTTATTGAGAGAAAGAAAGCTCCTGTCCAAGAGAGGGACAGGAGGGGGGCCCGAGTGGGTAGTTCCCCCTTTTTTTCTGTATTTTAGGGAAGGGTTTACAGAGTGTTCAGGGTCTCACTACTAGATCGGACTCAGAGTGATTCTCCAGTTTAAAGTCTCCCAAGAGCTGGGAGTACAGGTGTGTACCACCATACCCAGTCTCAATCAGTGTCTCAGCATGCACCGGGGGCGGGGCTGGCACAGCAGGCCTGAAGATCGAACCTGGCCTCTGCGCCTGCTTGCATGCAGATGCTTTAGTCTGCAGAGCTATTTGGCTGGCCCTTAAAGTTAAAAATTTTGAGAAACAGGTGTTTTCCTTAAACTTTTAGATTAAGCCTCTACATCATTGTTCTTTTTATGTATTACTGATTTGGTAGTTGGGGTTTTTTTCCTGTATTTTAAAACAGTTGCATTATGCAGCCCAGCTGGCCTTGGACTTGCTGAAGTGAATGTCATGAATTCTGTCAAATGTATAAATTTGTGTGCCCACCACCTAGTGGTGACACAGAGGATTTCCTTCACCCGCTGTACCAGACGTGTGCTGCAGACCCTGCCCTCAGCCCCAGCAGCTCAGGTCTTGCTGTTTGTCATATTTCAAATGAGGGAGGCTGCTGCATGTGTGTTTCCTCCAGTATAGTGGCCATGTGCTGCAATATGTCATGTATCCAGGTGGACATGCACATTTATCTGTGTGATCTTGGGGGTAATGACAGGTTTTCTCACCCTCATATTTAATTCTTTGTTGTATTTACAAATTTAGTAAACTAGATCTCTGTACACATTGTGATCACCTCAAGTACACACAAGTAACATGTAAATGTGAGAGTATCCATTGTTTTTGTGTAGAAAAATATGCAAATCTAGCAGTTTATGTGGTGAACAATTCCATACAATATATTTGAAGATGCATTTTCCTTTTTATTTTCAGTACTTGTAATATGCTTTATTGGTCACTGTATATACTTACAATAAACCATATAATTGGTCTAATAAGAAATCCTGTGGTGGGCGCAGCGTGGGCCGGACCCTCTCCCAGCCCCTTGGGCCGCCCCCACCACTCCGCAGTGCCTCCCCCACCCCGCCCGCCGAGTAGGATTTTCTG
>NW_004524988.1:520390-526640 GCF_000260255.1 Octodon degus
AAAAAAAAAAGAAAAAAGAAATCCTGTGGTGAATTCAATTCAAATTGAATTTAACAACTTAGTAATCTGTATGGTAGCAATGCAATACCTGATATATGATAATTTGAAGGAAAACAAATGCCTGCAAGGAAAAAAGATCTCCATTTTAATTTTATCTCAGTTTACTTTCAGTCAATAGTCCTGTAACATTTTCCTTTCAATATAATACTCCCTACTTTTCTTTATAAAGGTATTCTTGGAAGCCAGACAGTTTAAGTAACCAAAGTTAATTTAGAAGTAACAGCTTGCAGGGCCGGGGAGATGGCTCAGTGGAATAAGCGCTTCCCTGGCAAGTGCAAGGGTCTGAGTTCAATCCCCGGTTCCGCCAAAAAAAAAAAAAAAAAGAACTCACGTTTCCTTTTAGGGGCTGGTGAGATGGCTCAGTGGTCTAAAGCACCTACTTAGAACAAACTTAACAAAGCACAGGGACCGCGGTTCAATCCCCCAGCACCACATGCCAGCCAGCCCCGCCCCCTGGTGGGCTGAGCTGGCCACACACACACACACACACACACACACACACACACACACAAATAAATAAAAATAAAAAAATAAAGAAGTAACAGCTTGCAGTTTTAAATAGGCATTAACTTTTTAGTTCCCTCTTAATGTGTTAATAGTTGTGTTTTAAAAAATATGCAGGTATTTACAAGGTACCTTTTCTTGTTTCTTTATTATCTGTAATCTTTGGAAACTAATCTCATGAAACTACAAAATTCTTCATCCTCATCTTTGCTTCTAGAGGTATTTTCCTCTGGTGCACTGTCTTCATTTTCATTAAAAGCTGCTGCTAGTGAAAGGGCTTTTGGAGCAAGAGTTGGAATAGTTTCTTTAGACTTAGTTGATCCAGTTTGATAGTTATAGCTGATGCTCTCTTTGTTGTCTGACTAGCAATGGCAAATCTAAATTTGGAGGTCTTTGGAAGTTTTGTTAGGAAGTCTGCAGCTGCTTCTTTGGCTGGTCATTTCTCAGTGATACAACTGAAACATTCCCCTCCTTTGCTCTAGAGGCTCTAACTTGCTGGAGCTTCGGAGGCTTCTTCCCTGCTGCCTTTGCATCTGCTATGTTCCAGTCCACAGCCTCCCTTCAGTGAAACTTCAAAAAGGGAAATTTTGGTGGTGAGGTACTATCTTATATCTTGACTATTGTAGTGAAAAAAGAGACCTTAAAGTGACCTAGTATATGGCATGTTGTATCAATGTCATTGTCATGACTTAGGTTTCATATTGCAGTTGCATAGATACAACCATTACCATTAGAAGTAGATGAAAGGTATATCATCGCATTTTCATGTGTATCTCTAATTACTTCAAAATTCAAATTTTCTAAAATGTTAAAAGTAGTAGAATCAATAATATATTAATAAAAGCATCTGGGAACCAGCTATATTTTCAAAATCATGCCATTAATGTTAGCTGGTTGAATAACAGTGCTGCTAACACTAAACACCAGACATTGAATACTCGCTCTGTTACCAGCGCTTTTCCTAGAAATTTCATTTTCTTGTGACTGTTGCTTCTACCACAGGTGTAGTAGTGAATTGCATCATTGCTGTTTGTTGTTACTGTTGTTTTTGGTAGTGATGTGTTTTTCTTGTTTGTTTGTTTTGGGAGGATTTTTTGGTTATTTGAAACAGGATCCTATTGTATAGTTTAGGCTGGCCTTGAGTTTACTGGGTAGCTCAAGATGATCTCAAAGTACAGCAGTCCTCTTGCTTCAGCCTCCCAAGTGCTGGGATTATAGGCATGTGCCACTGGCCCATGTGGATTTTTTTTAATTCCTCCTTTCAAAGTGTTAGGTGGAAGTGGGACTGTACAGTGAAAAGGTTGACTTCCCAGATCCGGAGTGTTCAAACACTGTTCATTAAAAAATGCCTTTTATAGCACAAGACCTATAAACCCTTAGAATATTACGCTTTTTTTTTGCCTGGAGCCTCAAGCCATAGTCAACAGTTTATGCTAACAGTATGGTTTATGGTGGGAGATTCAGCTGCAGTGTCTTAATTTAGACTCTGGATAGTCTGGAGACTAAAGTACTGAGGTCAGCTATGCAGATTCTCCATGCCTGAGCCTTAATTAAAATTTCTGGGCACCAAGGCTTGAGCAAACTTCTCTGGCTGACAATACTCTTTGCAGTGTTTGTTTCTTTGTGATGGCTCTCTATGTAGTCCAGAGTGGCCTTTTACTCACTATGTAGCCCAGGAATTCATGGTGATCATCCTTCCTCAGCCTAAAAAGTGCTGAGATTATAGGCGTGCCCCACTGTGCCCAGCTCTGCATGTTTTCATGTTTTATTGGTAGAAGTCAGCTTGGGCCACATGACTCCTTCATAGAGGATGACTGGAAACTCGTACCTGTACAGATTGGAAACTCTGCTTATATGCATTATCCCTTTTTTTATTTAATCTGTATTCTTTCACCATAACAAACCATGGCATTTCTGTTACACATTTTTTCAGTTCTCTGAGTTCTTCCACTGAATGCTTGGTTGTAAGATTAACCTTTGGGAGCTTGCCTTGCTGGTAGATCCTAAATCGCATTCTCACTACTGCCGAGGCCAGGTGAAGAAATTAGTATCTGACCTTTGTTGCATTTGCAGTTGGCACTGTTGTGTAATATGAAGTATATATGCTATGTTACCTTGCTAAAATGTGAAAAATTGAAATACATCTGGCCCCAAGAGTTTTCAGTAAGACCTATAGGACTGTATAAAGAACTTCTGAAAGTCAATAAGATTGACAACCCAAACAAAATATAGGTTAAAGACTTGGACATACACTATACAGAATAAATCTGAGATGTCCATTACTAATAAAACTGTTCAAATTCATTTAATTATCAGGTTGGCAAAAATTTGGAAAGGTCTTATCATACAAAGCAATATGGAGTATGTGTTAGGCATGTGCTGTCATAAAAATAAAACATACTTACAAATTAAAAGTATGGTCCTGGGTATTTGGATTACAACATTGTTTGTATATTTCTCTCTTCCCCAAAATCTTAAAACTCAACTGAATTTCTGTCTGAGTAATGTTTGAAAGCATTGTAGTACATACTTATGGAATATGTTGCACCCATTTAAAAGAATAAATAGGTACATTACTATTAAATAAGATCAGATGCATAAAAGTTTATATGCTGTATAATTTTGTGAAGCAATAAAACGTTATTTACTGAGAATGGAAAGATATAAAAATGGTATTAACAATGCATGCCTGGGAAGCAAAAGTAGAAGTTAAGAAAGAAGGCAGTTAAAAATATTTCTGACACAGTGGTCATCCCAGTGATGTGAGAACAAATATGTATGAATAAAGTATTTTGTGAAAATGTAGCATAAAACCTTAGCAATTATCTCAAGGTGTAAGATATGGAATAATTTTATTTCTAAAATTCATAGATGATATTTGAATTTTTAATTATGGTTGTACATTTTAATAATGTATATATATTATTTATATGATGAAATAAGCAAATTTATCACAGGACAAAATAGTGTCTTTTGGGTTTCTTGCTTTAGCAATTAGGTGGACAGTGATTCATTCATCAAACAAATATTTAGTGAGCATATAAAATGTACCAGGTATTGCTCTACGCACTAGGGATACTATAATGAACTACACAGACAACAGTATATCTCTTTAAGAAAGTTATATTGACAGGGATGTAACTTAAGGAGATAGATGATGGGGAGTAGGATATTTACAAAGGACTCAGTCCAGGAGTTGCTTATTTTGAAAATACTGAGAGATACCCATTTGGAGAGTATAGAATAGCAATTGGGTTACAGATTTAGAATTCATAGGACAAAGAAAGGATTGGAGATACAAAATTGGAAGTAGATAGCATAGAAAATGTTGTTTCCGACCTCTTTTCTTGAGTCTGATCACGTCCCACTGCAGACACCATACAGAGGAAATGCTGAGGAAAAACAGGCAGCTGACAGAGGAGGTTGCTATGCAACATGAGGAAAGTCAGCCAGCCAGGCAGAAGTGATGTTGGCCCTTGGGGAGTAAGTGCTGCAGTTCTCCTAGCATTAGCTTCCTTTCCTGTGCAGGCTGCTGGCTGGAGCTGATGCCAAAGCAAGTGAGAAATGCACAGAGATTTACCTTGGATTTTGGAAAAAGTATCAGTTCAAGCCCCCTCACATCCTTATGTCTTTTCCTGTCTTTTTGTGTTTCCCATTTTGCATGTTGAGAAACCAGGTCATTGATGTCTATTGACCCCAGGCAGCTCCCACGACCAGGGAGAGACAGACAGGCTGGGCACTTCAGCCCTGGAACGGTCAGGCTCACCACTGCCACTTTGGTGAGGCCACAGACTGTGGCTTCCCCCCAGTCTCTAGCCCTGGAAGAAAGGACCCAGGGCTTGCCAGGGAAAACACAAGCAACTGATTGTGCTGGCAGCTCCACTGGGCACCAGGAAGGACTTGGGGGTGGGAGTGTGATAGTGTCTCTGATAGGGGAGCGATCTGACAGTGGAACAAGTCCCAAGGTCTGACCCCAAGGAAAAGTTCCACACCTGGATGCACGCACGGAGAGCTCAGAGTGTGATCTAGGCCTCCTAGAAAAATCTTATTGTTTGGGGCAGGTATTGTGGTGAGGAAGGCTGGTCACTGAGGAGGAGAAGGGTGTCTAGATTTCCAAGCTGGCACTAGCAAAAACATAGGCTTTGTTTTGTGGGGTGTGTACCAGGCATCAAACTCAGGATCTCACACTTGCCAGGCAGGCACTACACCCCTGAGCTAAATCCCAGGTTTCTGCGTGGGTGTTTTTAGTCAGGCTCCCAGGCCCAGATTCTGCGTTTCCCGTTTACTGGCAGACAGCCCTTGTCTGGTTCATGGTTTATGTCTGCCTCTGCTTTCTTATCTGTGAAATGTGAATGTTGACATCTTCCTCTCAGATATGCTGTGAGAGGCAAACAAGCCCCAAGGTATGTCCTGCTATGAGGTACCAGCTGTACTTTTTTTTCTGCTCTTTATCAGACCCATAGTAAATGTTTCTCTGGCAATAATGTAGAAAAGATGTAGAGAAGCTAATGTTCAGGGTTTGGGAGGTGGTAAATGGGAATGTATAGTCACATGCCAGGCAGCTACTTTACTCCCCCTACAGCGTGTAATCTCCTGGCCCTTTAGTTTCCTTGGTTACCCAGTGGATGAATTTAGCAGAAGTCTAGCACTTACTGCCATTAGACCCCACCCCCAAATCTACTTAATACTGACCTAAATGGTTGCTAGGCTAGGCGCTGAAGTTGTCTGTAGATCTAAGTAGAGGGGACTTGAGTAGGGGACTGACAGAAGAGAGACCCACTGGGCAAACGTAGGGGGCCAGTGTGTGGTGCAAAGGGTGGGACCAAGAGGCACAGTGCTTCTGTTAGGGGAGGAGATGCAGAGACCTGGGAGGAACCCTTGAATGCTGTGGACCCAGTTGGTGATTGGATGATGTGTTGGCAAGGGGCGGGACCTTCTTCCAGTGCGCATGCGCATGATCGTCTCTGGGTCGGCGCTTTTGTTGGGAAAGCCGGTGGACTCTTTTGGACCGTTAACACTTGCGCATGCGTAAGGAGTCCTGAGGCGGTGGGTGGTATATTAATCTAAGAGGCGGGGTCGTCTAAGCTGCCGCGCTGGCATTTCCTCCTGGAGAAGGAAAGAGTACGGCTGCTGAGAACCCAGCCCAGCAATCGCGGTCCTCTTGAGTCGTGAAGAAGGGAGGCAACGAGGGGGTTGGGGTTGGGGCCTGAGGCCAGGTGAGATTAGCCCACAGATAGGACGTTTGCTCGGTGTTGCGGTCTTTCTCCCAGTTTTTTTTTTATCCTGATCCCTTTACCTTGGATTCTGAACTCCCTTCAGCTGCCTGTACCCTGATTCACACCCCCCCCCAGCCTTCCTGATTTAGAACCCGTGTTCTCTCTGAACCCATGTCCAGTTCCTCCCATCGTTCCTTACAGAGTCCTCACAGATTTCTGGACCTTGGTCTGTATGGTTAAAAGGCTCCTCTTCATTCAAAACCTCCGTTCAACTTCCCAAATACAAATCCTAAGCCCCTTTCCTCAACTTAAGAACTCTGGTTTTTTCCACCCCAATATGAAGCTTTTCCCTGGCAGCCTGTCAAGGTTAAGAATCTTGGGGTGCCCGCTCAGTTTTCCCGCTCTGACCCAGCCATTTCTCTATATATCCAGCACCTCATCGGCCCCCACAGTCAAGTCACATACGCGCG
>NW_004524988.1:526740-537773 GCF_000260255.1 Octodon degus
CCCCCCCCCCCCACAGAGACAGCAGTTAGGCTCCTGTATGTATCTCTAATGTAACACCTAGCTCCTCTGCCACAACCCCTAGGCTCCGCTGTACCCCGAGGGACCGGAGCTATGGCTCAGAAAATGGAGTGTGGTGCGGGGCTCCACGGCTTCCAGGTGAGATCTTTGCTCCCCGCCCCCAACATTTCCCTAGCAGATGTACCCCCCGCCCTCAGACCTCTTTGGCTGCCCAGTCCCTCGGATTTCCCCCTCTGTTGCCTAGACTTCAGGTCTTTTTAATAAAAATTTCAGCTTTTACCGAAGGGGGGAATTGTGTCTCTTTTCAACCATCAGTCCCTGCTTAGAGAGAGGAGAGACCCTGTTTAGTAGTCGGCAATTTGCCTAGAGAATGCGGCTTGATAAGGAACCATTTTTTTCCACAGTCCCCACTGGTTTGGAGCAGTCTGTTGCCCCCTTTCCCAACCTCCTCACTCCATCCTCCCTTTCTCCTGCATTCCTTATCCTGTGCGAGCCCCCCCTCCACCTCGAATCCTGAGTTCCCACAGTAAACCTCATTGGCTCTACCCAAAGCTCACTTCTCTTTCAGTGCTCTCACCCTGCTCCAGTTCTTATCTGTTCCTTAAACTGCCACATCTTTCTTGCCCCTCCCCTCATCCTCCATGAGCATGGTTTATACCCACCCCACCTCGCTTGAACCCTTGTCTGCCCCGTAGGTCTTCTTTTGGGACCTTCTCGGTTTGCACCAATCACTATCTGCAGCTCTCCTGCTGTGCTGCACCTTTCCTGCTCTAGCTTCTGAAGTCCAGAGATTTATTCCCCCCTCCCCGCTGTATTTACAGGCTGAAGCCTCTGTAGAAGACCGCACCTTACTTATGCAGACCTTGATGGAGGCGATCCAGATCTCAGAAGCTCCACCTGCCAGCCAGGCCACTGCAGCTGCCAGTGGGCAGAATGCTAGTCCCCAGTGTTCACAGACCCAAACTGCCAATGAGATGGCTGATGTTCAAGTTTCAGCAGCTGTCACAAGGCCCGAAACACCCTTTAAAGCTCAGAATGCCACTGAAAAAGACCCAAATGGTGGCTATGATTTCTCTAAGGCACATAATGCCACGGAGATAGCCAATACCCAACCCATGGCAGCCTTTAAGCTCCAGAATGCCCCTCTAAAGGGCCCAAATGCTGCCTGTGGTTTTTCTAAGGCAACAGCCACAAGTGAATTGGCTACTAGTAAGTCTGAGATTGCTTTATTTAAGGCACAGGATGTTACTACAAAGCTGGGCCCAAATCCCAACAGTAGTGTCTCTCAGTCCTCTAATGCAAATGAGATGGTCATTAATCAGCCTAAAACTGCCTTCAAGGCCTGGAATGATATCCAGACCCACAGTCAGAATGTAAATTGGGCCAAAATGGCCACTTCCCAGGCAGACACAGAAACCAACCCAAGTGTCTTTGAACCTGACGGTGCAGCTGCGCAGACATCAGCAGATGGTTCCATGGCTCAAAATTTGGAGTCCCGGACTATTATTCGGGGCAAGAGGACCCGCAAGGTGAGATCCCTGCTAGCTTCATTTTTCTTCAGGCTTTCTCATTCTTTTCTAAATGAAAGAAAATACATGCAACTACTATACCCACCTAGGCAGTAGAGGAGGCAGGAGAGGATCTTGAGGTGAACCTTTATTTGTATTGGCTAAGTATTCACAAACTGATAAGACAGTGAATGCACACAGATGATAAACCTGTGTATAATTCATTTCACATTTTAGTAGCAACTATCATGTGTTAGATCTTGAGTTTTACATATTACTAAATCTTATTTGCTAAGGATGATAAGTCTAAGTTTTACATAGAGGGAAATTGAGTTCCATACAGAGAAAAATGACTTGAGTGATTTGTTCATGGTGATATAAGTAGAGCCACTAGTAGACTTAGGAAGAGGAAAAGCCACAGGTACCACCCATGGGTTCCTCTTGGCCTGGTTTTGAGATGAATTTTCTGCCTAGAAGATAGTGAAAGATAAGCACGTAACTCAAGGTGACCAGTGATCAGACTGTCACTGCAGATGAGCATTTTGGAGAATTTCTCTACCTTGGTATTCCAAGCAAAGAACCAACTAGTGACCCTGGATGTTTCTTTTGTCTGATGTTCCAGATGAAAAATTTGAATGTAGAAGAGAGCACCAGTGTTGATCAGAGGCCGGCTCCACTGGCTGCTGGGACCTGGAGGTCTGCATCAGTTCCAGTGACTACTCAGAGCCCACCTGGTGCACCCCCTAATGTGCTCTGGCAGACCCCGTTGGCTTGGCAGAACCCATCTGGTTGGCAAAACCAGACAGCCAGACACACCCCACCAACACGTCATAACCTCCCAGCTAGGCAGCCCCCACCATCCTGGCAGAACCCAGTTGTATGGCAGAATCCAGTGATCTGGCCAAACCCCATTGTTTGGCCCGGTGCAGTTTTCTGGCCAAGCCCCATTGTTTGGCCTGGCCCAGTTGTCTGGCCAAACCCAGTGGCTTGGCAGAATCCACCTGGATGGCATGTTCCACCTGGATGGCAGAACACACCAGGCTGGCAGGGCCCTCCAGGCTGGCAGGGCCCTTCTAATTGGCCATTACCTCCTGACTGGCCAATGCCACATGATTGGCCACTTCCCCCTGAATGGCCACTTCCACCTGACTGGATCCATGCAGATTGGCCAGTTCCACCTGACTGGCAGAACCTGCGACCCTCGCCTAACCTCCGACCCACCCCCAACTCACATGCCTCACAGAACCTGGGTGCCCCACAACCCCGAGATGTCGCCCTTCTTCAAGAAAGAGTAAGAGCTATGACTCCCCTACTTGTCTCTTTTTTGTTTCTCTTTTGTTGTCCATACATTTATAATAAACTACATTTTTCTGTATATATATTATAATTTAAATGAGTTCCTTCTCTCCCAGGCAAATAAGTTAGTCAAGTACCTGATGCTTAAAGACTACACAAAGGTGCCCATCAGGCGCTCAGGTAGGCAGCTAATATCCCTTCCCCAAATTCTGCCTTTCCCCTCCCTATTTTCCTTGGGTATACCTTTGCTTATGCTGTGTCCCTTTTCATTCTGGCTTCCATAGCTGGTTCCTTCTTTCCCATGCTTGAAGACCTTTGCTTATTGTCCTTAGCAAGGTTTGCAAAGTGGCCAGGCATTCACTCACTCAACCTAGGTCTTCCCTCCTCTCTCCTACAGAAATGCTGAGGGATATTATCCGAGAATACGCTGATGTTTATCCAGAAATTATTGAACGCGCATGCTTTGTCCTGGAGAAGGTGAGAAAGGCAGCCCTGACAGATGAGAATGATCTTGATTTTGAAGATTTGTGAAATTTCTGCTGAGAGTTTAAGATAAGTCTCAGAGGGAAGTGAGTGACTGCTTATGGGTACTGCCTATGCTAAATCTTGTATTTCTTTTTTGGATTGCTATAGAAATTTGGGATACAACTGAAAGAAATTGACAAGGAAGAACACCTATACATTCTCATCAGTACCCCAGAGTCCCTGGCTGGCATACTGGGAACGTAAGATGGGAAAGGAGTTGGAACATGGTCTTTCTCAGTGATGTCCATCACCCTTTCCCCCATCCTGAGTGTTTCAAATAGGTCGGGGTCCATGGTTCAGTGTTACATAGTTTGTGATGAGCAGAGGTCGGGTGTAATTCTCTCCCTGTATTATTTCTCCCCCAGCTGAGAAATATTGGGATGTTAGATGGGTGACCTGATTGAGGTATATCATGCAAATGGCTGATGAGAATATATTCATTTTATCCTCCTTTAGGACCAAAGACACACCCAAGCTAGGTCTCCTCTTAGTAATTTTGGGTGTCATCTTCATGAATGGCAACCGTGCCAGTGAGGGTAAGTGGCTGGACATCAGGTTGGGGGTTGCCCATAGCCTGATTTCTGTGTTCATTTTCTATGTTTTCTCTCTTGCTTCCCATTGCAGCTGTCCTCTGGGAGGCACTACGCAAGATGGGTCTGCGTCCTGGGTATGATGAGGGTCTATCATCTCTTACCTATTCTTCAATCATGCTTTAGCAACAGAGAGTGGCTCCAGGATTGCATTAGCTTGGTGGTCTGTGGGTTTGGTTTAGGGGGGTCCAGAGCCAGGGATGTGACCTAGGTGGAAGAGGGAAGTAGCCCTGAACTCTGTGCCTCATTTTTTATCTCTGATTTTGTGCTAGAAAGCTCTCTGCTTTTCTTTTGACAAAGTCATAGTGTGTCTTTCTTTCTCTCTTTTTCGTTACTATCAGGGTGAGACATCCTCTCCTTGGAGATCTGAGAAAACTTCTTACTTACGAGTTTGTAAAGCAGAAGTAAGTGATACCTAAGAAACTTTTTCTGGGTCTCATTCTGTCTGTTGGTCTGCCTTAAAAAGCCCTTCTGAAGCTTATTTCTTAAACTATACCTGTTTGTGGACTCACAGCAGCTCAAGAGTGCTTATTGCAAGTATTCCTTTAGGTTGAGTTTTTCTATTTTATAGCTATCTTATTGAAGTAACTAAAGCATACCCACTGTCTTCATGGCAGACATTCCCAAGGCTAGGCCAAGTAGAGGCTTTTACTCTGTGGTGTAATCGTGGCAGTGAGCCTGTGGCTCCTGGACAAGACTGTAAGAATCTGGAGCTCTAGAGCCTTGGCAGAAGGGGTGCAATTAGTCTTGTCTTTTCTGTGACCTAACACAAGCCTCCCTTGGAGCTCTAAATGATTGCCTGATGTAGAATCACTGACACAGAAATTCAGAAGTCTGCTTATTAAAGGCTATAGTATCCTGATTGTGGTTAGGCATGAGTCTGGAGTATAATTCCTATATGAAATGAGAAATTTTCAAAATTATGCATCTGCAGATGGGACTACCACTCTGCCTAAATAGTAATACAGCATTTTTGCTCTTTCAGATATCTGGACTACAGACGAGTGCCCAACAGCAACCCTCCTGAGTACGAGTTCCTCTGGGGGCTCCGTTCCTATCATGAGACTAGCAAAATGAAAGTGCTGAGATTCATTGCAGAGGTAATGGAACTGCTCCATAAGTGATAACTGGCAAAGGTGCAGAAAAGGAATTAAATTGGAAATATGTTGTTGTCATTATATGCAATAATACAAACTAAAGTGTTTGATGTATATTAGGTACTTTATATGTATTAATACTATTATGTGTTTTTTTTTCCTTTTTCAAATTTTTAAAATAGTTTTCTCATTTCTGGCTTTACTAAAGCATAATTGACCAAAAATTGTGCATATTTACAAAGTATGCATGATCTTTTTCTGATTTTTAATTTTTTTCTTTATTTTTGACTGAAAAGAATTGTGCATGTTTTGATAATATATGTGTATATATTATGGAATGATTAAATCAAGTTAAGTAACTATGATACTTAAAGCCAACTCTCAGTGATTTTCAAGTATGCACTACATAATCACTAACTACAGTCATCATCCTATACAGTAGAAATACAGATTTATTCATGCTATCTAATTGAAACTTTGGGGCTCTTAACTGTCCCACCCTTCTTAGGCCCCAGCAACCATCATTCTGCTCTATTATGAGTTTGACCTTTTCCATATTGCACATATAAGTGAGACCAAACAGTGTATCTCTGTTTTTAGTTTGTCTACATAATACCACAATGTGTCCTCCAACTTCATTCAGATTGTCACAAATGACAGGATTTCCTTCTTTTTAAAGGATGAGTAATATTCCATTGTGTCTGCAGCTTTTTTTTTCTCGGTACTGGGGATCAAACCTAGGACCTTGTGCTTATCAGTCAGGCTCTTACGCCACTGAGCTATATCCCCAGCCCCTCCATTGTGTATGTATACCACATTTTCATTATCTGTTCATCTGCTGGCGAATGCTTTGATTCTATATCTTGGCAGTTATTTAATAGGTTTTTGATTTTTCTTTCTCATCTTAGGTTCAGAAGAGAGACCCTCGTGACTGGACTGCCCAGTTCATGGAGGCTGCAGATGAGGCCTTGGAGGCTCTCGATGCTGCTTCCGCTGAGGCTGAAGCCCGAGCTGAAGCAAGAACCCGCATGGGCATTGGAGATGAGGCTGTATCTGGGCCCTGGAGCTGGGATGACATTGAGTTTGAGCTGCTGACTTGGGATGAAGAAGGAGATTTGGGGGATCCCTGGTCCAGAATTCCATTTACCTTCTGGGCCAGATACCACCAGAATGCTCGCTCCAGATTTCCCCAAACCTTCACTGGTCCTATTATTGGTCCTGCTGGTACACCCACTGCCAACTTCGCTGCCAACTTCAGTGCCATTGGTTTCTTCTGGGTCGAGTGAGGCATTGGGCAGGTATATCACTTTGGATTGGGTAGATTAGGGGATATAGAGTTGGTGAGGTTGCATTTATGTGCATGAGCTAGGAGTCATTGAAACCTATGGTGGGGAGATGAGGGAAGTATAGGAAAACAGTGCTTGGTATTTATATTCCTTACTATTTGATAATATATATCATTGAGTTTTTACTTTTTCTTATATTCACAGGTACTGCACATCAGTTGCAATAGTCCTTGCCCTGAGTGAGGCTGAAGCCTCAGATTTCTTCCAAATACAGCTGTATAGAGAGCCACATCCTGTTGACTAAAAGTGGCATGCAAGATCAATACATTTATTGTTACTGTCTGTTGCTTTTTTTCCCTTGTGTGCTGCCAAGTTTTGGTATCAGAAATAAATGTTGAAACAGCAAAGTAAATTAGATGTGCATCCCTGTCTTCTGTTAGCACATGTAGTAGGAAAAGACATTGGCTCTATCCTGAAGGGCAGATCAGCATTCAACAGGTGAAAATGTGGATAGATCCAGCTAACAGATTGGGCCCAAAAGAGGGTGAACACAAGTGTTAATGAGATACAAGAACTAGTATGGTTTATTCAGAAAGTTTCATGTAAGTAGCTCACATGTGACAGACACACTGCTGCATATTCTGAAATGCCTCACACTGAGAAATAGCATAACGAAGGAAGGTATAGGTAGGTGGATGCTCAGGTAGTTGCATTTAAGAAGACTGAAGAGGCAGAATTCCAGGTGATGACAAGGTTCAGAGAGTAGAGTTGAAGAGGAGAGCCAAAGGTATTGGTTGTATTGTCCATGTGGCAAATGAAATAACTCCAAGATAGATGCAAGAGTAAGACTAAACATTTGTAAGCTAGACGCCAAAGCTCTGTGAGAAACAAAATGTACTCCTCACCACATTGCCCTAACCCTGGAAGTACAGCATGAGAACCTATCCCTCTAGGAAAGCCTTACAGTGATTTGCTCCCACAGGACCAGGGCGTCATCACAGAGACAGGGCTTTCAGAGTGAAGAAGGCCTCATAGTGTCCTCTTCTGCAGGGTGAAATAGGAGCTTTTGTTTCTGCTGAATGAGGATTAATTAAAGTAAGGCAGAGCTCCATGCAGAGCTAGACAGCCTTTGGCTAGGACTACGAACAAGGAGTTGGCCTAAACTACTAAGATCTATCCTAGAAGTTAAGACTGTCCCATTGAGGCTGAAATTAGGCTTAGACTCTGAATTCTTTAGGAGCTTGGTGTTAATCCAAACATGTGGACAAGGATGGAGGGAAGAGCATCTGGGGTAGAGAAGATGTAAGGTCAAAGGCAATGTTACCTCTTAGGAAGGGCTCAATAAAGGGCAAAGTAAGTGTCCAGAGCTTCCACGGGTTCCTGGGTTATGTCTATATTCTGGGAAGAGAAAGCCTTTGATTGGAAGGAGTAATGTAGGGCTCCAGCTTGTTCTTACTATAAGGAACCTTTCTAAGAGCCAGTCTGGATCATGACTCTTCTCAAGCAGGCCTGGGAGAATCTCTTGAAGCTTATGGCAGGGATTGTACTAGGCCTGTCTCTGGTGGCTCAGGACAGGACTGTGATTCCTGCTTTTCTGGGTGATGATTGTTCTGATTGATCCCACTTGGGATCTGTGGGGCTAGGTGGCCTTTCCGTGGGGGAAGGATGCTTTCATTGTATGTTCATAGCCAACTTGGCTACATAACGTGCCACCTACTTCAGGTTTCTACTGGTGTGTGTTCATGGCTTCCTCATTCAGATAGATGAATTCAGTTTTGCAGCTTTGGAGGAGAAAAAAAAAACATGGATAGGCTCTGTGAGCTAAATGAGGCCTCCAGCTGATAGCCAGCAGAGAAACCAGCACCTCAGAACTCCAGCTGTAGGGGAGCTATGCCAACAATTTCAATGAAAATGGAAATAGTTTCATACCTTGTGGTCCAGAAAGAAATGTAGACTTACCTACACCTTAATTTCAGTCTTGCCTGAACAGAGAACCTGAAACCAAGCCATATCTGGACTTCTGAACTACAGTAAGTATGAGATTAAAAATCGGTGTTCTTTTAGACATTCGGTTTGTGTTGATTTTTTTATATATTAATAACCAAAATGTAGTCTTTGTAGGATGACATGTTCATTTGTTTGTATACACCCATTGAAACAGCACACCATATTCCCCCTGGTATTGTCAAGGGGCAGGCATGCAATTTATTCTTAGTCAATTATGTGTTCTTTCCTTGGATCTGAAAACTTAAGTGATTGACACAGTTTAAAATATGATTTATATGATTCTTATCCTCAAGGTAGAATTCTGATCAGACTGTTACTATTCAGTTCCTATCACAGAGACAGGGCTTTGAGAGTGAAGTACCTTTCTCATACATGCATATCCTTCTCAAGTACCTTTTCCAGGGCCGGGGAGATGGCTCAATAGGATAAGCGCTTCCTTGGCAAGCGCAAGGGTCTGAGTTCAATCCCCGGTTCCACAAAAAAAAAATAAATAAATAAAAATAAAATAGGTCAAGTACCTTTTCCAGTTTTCCTCTGCTTCTGTGAGTCTCCGACATCTTTCTAATGAGACTGTTGTTTGCGTTGGCAAGAAGTCCTAGCTTCCATTTCTACCTTTTTCCACTGGTGTGTCATTGGGCAAATATCTTTCCCTCTCTGAGTCTTAGTTTACTTGTCCATAAAAGTAGACAATGAAATAAAGTACTTGACAAAAGTTGAAATAGAGTCCTGTGCACTCTTCCTGCCTTTCCTCGAAACCTTTACTCTTGTGTATATGACTGTTTCTGGCCTGTGTATATAAGTGATGTGTGCATTTCCAGGACAAGGCATCTATAAACTTCTCTGTGAAGTTGATTGGATGTCATAATGTAGGTGAGATTCATTCAGTAGGATGAGAACCAGGGAAGACTTGGACTGGAATGGCTTCTGATTCTGGGATTTGGCCCTAACTTGTTCCATCTCTGTCATAGCATCAAGTTGCAAAGGAGCTCATGTACAGAGGTAGTTGATTACATTAATTTTAGTTTGGTAGGGAAAAGAGCATGTGAAGGTTATAGACAAGTTCAACTGGAGGCTCCAGAAGGCAATAAGAACAAGTAAAGGTTGGGAACAGATTGAAGAAAAGCCTAAAAAATAAGACTGATTTTCTTAGACTCTAGGAATGTTAGTCAGCCATGGATTTGATGCAAATTTGTGTCATATTAATGTTTTAGTATTGACTGATTAATCCTCATTCAATTATTATGCCTATTATGCAAAAATAACCATATTCCCATCCCTTTTTAT
Organism: Octodon degus; assembly: GCF_000260255.1. Classification (NCBI taxonomy): domain Eukaryota; kingdom Metazoa; phylum Chordata; class Mammalia; order Rodentia; family Octodontidae; genus Octodon; species Octodon degus. The sequence goes on from NW_004524988.1 coordinate 536,352, forward strand.
ATAAGATCTAATTTATATAAACTCATAAGCTTATAATTAAAAGTCTTTCTTTACAAATAAAGCAAAAATTTCTAAAAGGAAATTTATCAAGTACATTTTACTTTGAAAAACCTAATTTTTCCATTTTTCATTATATCTTATTTTTGATTAATGTATCAAATGTGCATATTACTGTGGTTCGGTGTGATATTTTTGTACATATACACTGATCAAATCCAACCTCCCTTTATCTGCCTCCCATCCCAACCTCTGTTAATTGTTATTCTATGTTCATGTTAAGTATTTTAACTTTCATCATACTTTTTAATCATTTTTACTGAGGTAGAATTGAGAGGACATGGGATAGGAGAGAGGAGAAGGAAGGAAGGAAGGAAGGAAGGAAGGAAGGAAGGAAGGAAGGAAGGAAGGAAGGGACAAAAGAGAGGATAGAAAAAACTGAAAATGAAGCTTTGTAAATAAGGAAGGGAAGAGGGGTTGAAGGGAGGGGAGGAAAAGGAGAAAAAAGAAACAGTAAGATATAACATGTGTCTGGATTATTTCCTGTAGCATATCCTCTGAACACATGGGGTGGCACATGTCAGGATTTACTTTCTTAAGGCTGAATAGTATCACATTGTGTGTATATTTTCACTTTTGGGGAATACTGGGAGTTGAACTCAGAGCCTTGTGCTTGCTAGGCAAGCACTCTACCACTGAGATACATCCCCAGTCTTTTACCACATTTCTTTACCCATTCATCTGTTAATGGACACACAGGTTGATCTCAACTATTGTGAATAGTGCTGCAATCAACAATACAGTTATCTCTTAGGTACTGTATTCTGAGAATAGGTATCTCTTAAATACAATAATTGCACTTTCTTTAGATATATAACCACAAGTGGGATTGTTAGACCATATGATAGTTCTGTCTAATTTGTGAGGAGTCTCCACATTGTTTTCTTAAAATACATTCAACATCAATAATCAGAGAAATACAAGGTAAAATCACAGCCATGTCTGTTTGAATGGCTTTATCAATAAAAAAGATAACTAGTATTCAAGATGTGGAGAAAGAAAATGTTTGTGCAGTATTGGTGGGAATATAGAGTACATATATTGTGAATTTAAACTGTTCAGTGTATACAAAAGAATTCTTAGCTAGAGCTTATCAAAGTTGTACTACACCTGTGAATCATTTGACAGAAATGCACATCTTTACAGTACTATTTCTTTTTTTCCAAAATTTTATTGATAAACAGCAATGAGACAGTTTCAAATCAAATCGGAAGTACAGTTTCAACAAATAACACACTGCATATATTCTTCTTAGTGGTTAATTGCTGTACAAAATGCGGACTTGAGATCCTATTTACAAACACCATTAGAACAAATCATTCTATTCATTAAGAGAATGCAACTATATATCTATCCTAACCGCTT
>NW_004524988.1:539724-550369 GCF_000260255.1 Octodon degus
CTATTTCTTCCATTCAATGGATGCAAAATTCTCCACTTGTTTACATCTTCTGAGATGTTTTTCATTAGCATTTTTACCATATGTATACTATATGTATTTTGATAGATTGTACCTGTTTCTTTTTCTTTGGAATCATTAGAAATGGTATTATACTTTTAATTTCCATTTTCACATCTCATAGACAAGTAATTACTTCTTCTGTATTTTGAACTTGTATCCCATGAACTTGCTAAGGTCATCTTTTTTTTATTTTAGGGAAGGGTCTACAGAGTGTTCAGGGTCTCACTACTAAATGGGACTCATAGTGGCCTGTTTACAGCCTCCCAAGAGCTGGGGTTATAGGCACGCATCACCACGCCCAGTCTTAAGGTCATTTTTAAATTGTGTGAGATTTATTTTTTGTAGCGTCCTTGGGACTTTATCCACAGACAATCAGGTCATCTGCAAACAGGGATAATTTATTTCTTATTTCTAATCTGTCTATATTCCTTTTGTATTTCTTTTTCTTTTCTTTTTTCTTTTTTGATCTTAATGTACTGGCTAGAAATTTCTGGTTCTATGCTGAACAAGAATAATGACAACAGATGAACTTGGATGTCAGTAATATGAAGGGGCAAGTACTTCAGACTTTCACTATGAACTATAACCTTAACTATACAGTAGTTGGTAGATGCTTATTAAAAGTTAAAATTTCTGTGCCTACTTTGCTGAGAATTTTTATTAATGTATTTTGTGAATGCTTTTTTGTGTCTGTACATATGATTATGTGATTTTTCTTTCAAGTTTGTGAATTCTTCATTCTGGTAAAATGCATGTAACAAAATTTAGCATCTAAACATTTTTAAGTATATAGTTCATTAGTATGAGTAGATCCGCATTATTGGGCAACTGTTTTCAGAACTTGTTCATCTTCCAGAGCTGAAATCCTATATCCAATACAGAACGGCCTATTCTCCCCTTTAGTCTGTGGAAACCATGATTGTATTTTCTGTATCTCATCATAGAAGTTGTATTTTATAGGACTTACTTCTGTGTAATGAGTTTATTTCATTTAGTGTCCTTCAGGTTTATCAATGACACTTGAATTGCATCCACCTTTGACCTATTAGAATAAGGCTGCAATGAACATGGATGTGCAAATATCTGAGACTCTAATTTTTATTATTTTGGATGTATACCCAGAAGTGGATTGCTGGATGCTATGGTAGTTCTATTTCTAATTTATTTGATAGACCATCATTCTCTTTTCCATAGTGATTACACCATTTTACAATCCTACCAGCAGTGCACAAGAATTCTAATTTGTCCATGTTTTCAACACCGTTTGTTACTTTCTGGGCTTTATATATTTATTGAATAGTCCTAATAGATCTGAGGTGATAGTGCATTGTGGTTTGATTTGTATTTTCCTTCTAATTAATGGTGTTGCACATCTTTCAATATGCTTGTTGGCCATTTGTATCTCTTCTTTATAAAAATACCTATTTAAGTCCTTGGACCATTTTCAACTGAGTGATTTTTATTTTCATGTATGAGTTATAGGATTGATTTAGATACTCTGTTTATTAATTCCTTATCAAATGTATGGTTTAAAAATATCTTCCATTCCTTTTTTAAAATTTTTTCCATAATTTTATTGAGAAACAAATAACAATGAGACAGTTTCAAATCAAATTGGTAGGACAGTTTCAATAATTAACACATTGCATACTCTCTTCCTAGTGGTTATTTGCTGTTCAAGATGCAGACATGATCTCCTATTTACAAACACTATTAGAACAAATCCCTCTATTCATTAAGAGAATGTAACTATATATCTAGCCTAACCATTTAACTATATATACAGACACCTGTGAACTAAGCAACTGCACTGAAGATGGCAATTTGTAATAGTAGGTTCATGCTTGGAGTGCCTGTCATTCTGGTCTTCTGAATTCTGGTCTTCTATATCCTCCATTCCTTATACTGCCTTTTTACTCTACTTTGTTCTTTGATGGAAAAGATGGTTTAAGGTAGTAGTATCCATTTTTGCTTTTGTTGCTTGTACTTTTGGTGTCATAACCAGAAGTTTAATGTCAAACCCAGTATCATGAAAGTTTTCTTTTTAAGTTTTCATCTAGCGGTTTTATACTTTTAGCTCTTGTCCTTAAATCATTAATCCTTTAGAGTTGTTTTATTTTGTTTGGGTTTGGTATTTTGCTTGTTTTCAGTTCTGGAGATTGAACCCAGAGTGTGCTGAGCTATTTCCCTAGACATTTTGCAACACAGCGTCTTGAAAAAGGGAGATATGTTGGGAGCCACGAAGCTAGGAAATCAATCAAATATGTGTAGTTTGGACTTGGCCCAGTGCCTAAAGCAGACAAGCTACCTCACTCCTGAGATGAACGTCCTGTCTGGTTCAGGTTAGCTATCAGTTGCTAGGCAACCTAGTGTCATGCTTTACTAACTTCACAAAAATGTAAAGGACTTTTGTTGTGAAAAAAAAAAAAAAAAATATATATATATATATATATATGTATGTATATATATACAAGAGAGTTAGGATAGATATACAGCTACTTTCTCTTAGTTTATTGAGAATAAAAGTTTGTACTAACACTTTAGATAAGATATCATGTGTGCATCTTGTCCTCTGAATAACTACTACAAAGACAACACATGCCATGTGTTAATTATTGTAACCATCCTACTAACCTGTTTTGAAACTGTTTCATCACTATTTTATCTTTTTTCTCATTAAAATGAATAAAAAAATAAATAAAATGAATAAAAAAAGTAAAATAAAACAATAAAAAATAAATTATCCAGGTTGGCCTCAAACTTGTGATTCTCCTGCCTCAGCTTCCCAAGTAGATAGCATTACAGATATGTGGCCCTATACCCAGTGTCTTTAATCCATTTGAGTTAATTTTTGTAGTGTATAAGGATCTAATTTATTTGCATATGAATATCCAGTTTCCCCAATATCATTTGTTTAAGAGAATGTTCTTTTCCTCTTGAGTGATTTTAGCACCCTTGTCAGAGATTCCTTAACCACATATTTGATGGTTTATTTTAGTCTAAATTGTTTCATTAGTCTGCATGTCTTTTCTGCCAGTACCACATTATTGTGATTATTGTAGTTTTGTAATATGTGTTAAAATTAGAAAGGGAATGAATCCTTTAACTTTGATCTTTTCAAAATAGTTCAGCTATTCTAGGTCCCTTAGAATTCCACATCTATTTTAAACTGCTTTTTCTATATTCAAAAGTGCCGTTAGGATTATATTGTATCTGTAATCACTTTGATTATATTGGCATCTTAACAATGATCATTGTTAACTTTTAGTCTTTGAACATAGAAAATTTTTCCATTTGTTTTTATTTTCTTTAATTTCTTGCATCAGCTAAGAATTTTCTTTCATCACCTTGGATTTATTCTGAAGTATTCTATTTTTGTTGTAAATAAAATTATTTCCTTAATTTCTTTTTCAAATTGTTCATTGTTGTGGTGCAGAAATACAAATGATTCTTGTATTTTGATTACACATCTTACATCTTTTCTGAATTTATTAACATTAACATGTTTTTCTAGCATGGAAACTATACAGTTGTTTGCATATAAGAAAAATTATTTCATCTGTAATGAAACATAATTTTTATTTCCAGTGTCTGTCTTACTTTGTTTTTACCTGCTTTGTTTTGCTTGCTGGGCCTTCTAGTAGTATGTTGATGAGAACAGCTACAGCACATATTCTTATCTTGTTCTTAACCTTAAAGGAAAATAGCGTATATAATTAATTTGAAAGTTTTTTCTATATCTAAGAGGGTATAAAACCAATATTAATTGTTTAAATATTTGGTTATGTTCTCATGTGATGAAGAGTTGTTGGGGCTATAAGTTTCTTTGTAGAGAGTATTTAAATTATAAGTAATTTTCTTTAATAACAACTCATCTTGTTTGAATTTTGATTAACATTTTTCAGGGTTAGGGCTGGCCAGATAGCTCAGGCCTGCTTAGGCAGACACAAGGGCTCAAGCTGGGCATGGTAGCGCACCTGTAATCCCAGCACTTGTGAAGCTGAAAACAGGAGGATCAGTACAAGTCTGATCTGTGTAATGAGAACCTGTACTAAATACATTAAACAATATATATTAACAGGAAAAAAAAAGCATTTTTCAGGGTTGTATCCATTTTTCTAAATTGTGGAATTAATGACTATTATGTTCTTTGCCACATTTTGTTATCCTTTTTATTTTATATTTTTTCCTTTTGTCATTGTCTTGAAATAAAAACTTAGATCTTTCATTTTAGATCTTTTTAATGTAAACATTTAGTGATGTAAACTCTTTTGCCACAGTTTTATTATATAGCACAAGTATTTGCATCTTTTGTTTCATTTTTATTAAGCTCTATATATTTTTTCAAATTTCTTTTGGATTATATAGAAGCATATTATTTTTTTTGGCCTGACAAATAAATGAACATGTACATCATGTCAAATAGTTGTCCTTTTTTATGTATTTTTTTGATTTTTTGTACAGGGTCTCACTAGGCAGTTCAGACGTGTAGTGATCCTCCTCTTTTTCAACTTCCCCAGTGCTGCAATTACAGGCATGAACCACCGCACCTGGACTTGGTTGCTGGCTCAGTGCTCCTGGGAGCAGGGCCGGTAGGACATGTGATGCCAGGGATTGAACCCTGGTCCCTGTACTTGGCCTAAGCAGGCACCTAGTCTGCTGAGCTATCGCACTGGCCCAATTGCCCATTTTTTGCATAGAAAAAACAGCTAAAATCTTACTCAGTGAAGATTCCAAGTACAATCTTAACTATAATTCTCATATTCTATGTTAGATCTCTAAATTTATTCATCCCATACATGTGCTACTTTGCTTTCTTTGATCTATATCTTTCCATGTCTTCCCCTGCCCCTCCTGTTCCTGATTACCACTCTTATTTTCTGTATATGTATTTAACTTTTTAGAAACATTCACATGTAAGTAACATTGTACAGTATTTTCTTCTCATGTCTCATTTGTCTTAGCATGTCTTTCCTTTTATCCTTATTGTGGCACATAACAGGATCACAGTTTTAAAGGCTGAATTCTGTTCACTGAACTTCTATACTGTAGTTTCTTCATCTATTTGTCCATCAACATTCATTTAGGTTTTTCTGTATCTAGACTAATGTAAGTTGTAAGGAATATAGGAGCATAGATATTGTAACTAGGTGGTGATTTCATCTGCATTGGATGTGTAACTAGAAGACATTTTGCTTGGTAATAGGGTAATTCTATTTTTATTTGGAAATCTACATGCTATTTTCTATAATGTCTGTGCCAGTCTATGCTCCTGTTAGCAATTTTTAAACATTTATTTTTCTCCACACCTTCACCAGTATTTGTTATCACTTTGCTGCCCTTCCTTCCTTCCTTCCTAAAATAGCCATACATACAGATGTGAGGTGATATCTTTTTTTTTTTTTTTTTTTTTTTTTTGGCGGAACCAGGGATTGAACTCCGGCCCTTATGCTTGCCAGGATAACGCTTATTCCACTGAGCCATCTCCCCGGCTCAAGGTGATATCTTATTATGTGTTTCACTTTTATTTCCCAGTAGTTAATGATGATGAGCATTTTTATGTGCCTATTGGCCATTTTTATGTCTGCTCTGGTGAAATGTCTATTGAGGTGCTTTGCCTACTTTTTTTGTACTGGGAATCAAAGTCAGAGCTTGCCAGTCAGGCACTGTGCTACTGAGCTACATTCCTGGCCCAATTTTAAATCTCAGGTTATTTGTTTTCCTGATATTTATTCTATGAGTTTTTAAAATAAATTTTGATATTAATCCCTGTTCAAATACATAGCTTGCAAACATTTTTGTCTAATCTCTAAATTGGCTTTTCATATTCTCATGATACTAAAGTGGTAAAATGAGCCACTGCTGACTCTGAAGGCTGGACTTTGATACATTGCCCTCTTTCTCTTCACTAGAGATCTTGGATTCTGTTATACCTGTCCACTAGGGCTCAGCTAATGGTAAAAAGTAAAATTAGGTAAAGACCCTACTTTGTTTTTATTCCCAAACCTTTGCTTCAGCCAGCCAGACCTGTAAGCTCAGCATTGGCAGACACTGGGAACTGGCACAGTGAAAGATAAGTCACTTTTGTGTGTATACATCCTTTAGGAAAAGCCCTGGCAGAAAGCAGTGTACTGTATAAGATAGATATAGAATATTGTTGTGTCCTCCAAATATAAGCTCTACACAATTAGATTTTTACCCAGTGATGCCACATAATCCGATGTCTTTCTGTTGCAGATAGTGTATACACCCACCCAAATATCATAATTCTGAGGTCATTAAAATGTCACATGTACTCATTTAAATTCAGGTATTGTCATGCTCCCCTCCAAACAATGCCACTGAATGTTTGCAGGCATAATTAGTGTAATCTATGTGAAAAGATACGGTGAATTTCTGCATAATTGTTTAAAAGTTTCAACTATTTGCACAGTCGTCTTTTTCTCCTTATTCCCCTTTGTGCCTCTTCCCTGTTCATTCTTTGGAGGTTCTATAGTACTTTGCCTTTTGTGAACAGCTTGCTCTCATTTGTTAATTAATATAAGGATGTTGGCTGCTTCAACAAGGCAGTCAGGCTCAGGTTGCTGTGGTTCGATCCCCACAGCTCCAGCCAGCCAAACCTGCCCTGAAGGCATTCGGAGCAAAAAAAAAAAAAAATCCTTATAAGGATGTTGCCTGCAGCCTTCTGCCTTCCTGGGGATCATGCTGATGCAAAACAAACAAACAAACATGGAAGCCTGAATGGAAAGACTGATTGCTTAGGGGAGATGACTGATGGATGGAAGGCCTCCTGTATTAGAGTAATTTTCCAACTCCTTAGTTTTCAGTGATCATTGCACAATCCTATTATGAAAGTTGTTTCTTATTCTTCGTCTGATTCTTAATCTGTTCTGGCTCTAAGCAGATTATCCTTATTTAAACATTTTTACCTCCTAGTAGTTTGACCTTACCATTCACATGTCCAGATTGACTAATTCATACCAACGGAGATCATTGGCGTCTTACATGTCTCAATCATATTTAAACATGGGTGGTTTCATCTTTCCTAACTATTCCTACATGCCTAATTACTGACTTTATGCATATTGCTTTCTATTTTATATACCTCATATTTTACAATTTCCTTGAAATAGACAATACATTGCTCTGACCCTTTTGAGAACAATTTTCAGCTTTCAATAAGATACACATTTAAAATTCTGTTATGTAACACTGCTACCATGCTCTTGCTCAGAAAACATATGTGTACAGGTTCATGTCCATCATCAATATGAACATTGCCAAATATGATAAATAAACTTATCTTTGGAAGTCAGTTTCTAAATATGCCTCCAGGTGAGCAGGTAGTCTATAGTCTCTATAATCAGTCCTCAACTATTTGCTAGACAACAGTTTACCACTGGAAAAATCAGTTCTCTTGTTTCTAAGAGCACTAGTGAAGTTGCATCCTCTGCCATCCCAAAAATAAAACCACCAGTAGGATCAAGCTGATAACACATGGTGCCATCACTCAAATTGAACCCTTCTGGAATTATCATAGTTAAGTATCCCTTTATCCATGCTTAGAAAGAGGGTGTGGAAGAACACCATGACAAAGCTAAAACTAGTACAGTTACATAGTTTTAGAATAGAGGCAGTTTCCATTTAATAATACTGAAAACCTTGGCCAAAATACTTATTCTATGTAAACAATAGTGATTCATGCTGAAGTACAACACAGTATATGACTTTGTGTATTACATCATCTTACAGATATCAAGAGTACTTGTGTTTAATTGTCATAGCTAATATTTGTGAGGGGGGAATAACATTTTAAAGGCTATTGAATGTAAAGGTCCCCTATCTAGTAGGTTTATTGTATTTATTAAAAATACTAGCATGAATATTTTGCTAACAAGATTAGCTAGCTCTCCAGCATCCCAGAAAAGGGTATGGACACTTCATCATAAAATATTCAAAATATTACCAACAGAAGCATTTTGGCAATGGCAAATGAAGTAGTTACGCTATTCATTATGAGAGAGAAGAGGCATCTACTACTTTTGTCTACTACTACAAATATAGTAGATACTTATAGCATTTTCAGCATTAATTCTCCTTATTCTCTTGAAAATTATCATTTTTTGATAATTTTCCCTCACATCAACACAGAACTCTTGTGTTCTTTTCTAAGACATAGATGTATTCTTCCCTAAGGGTCTTATACTGGGGTGTGTGTGTGTGTGTGTGTGTGTGTGTGTGTGGAGAGAGAGAGAGAGAGAGAATGAGAGTATGAGATTCTGTTCTGTTTTCTTCGCAGTTGCTTCTGTTTGGTCCTTGCCTGTCCTAAATTGTCAGTGTTCTTTCATTGTTCACCCTAAATCTTGGGGAAAATAATGGTTGCCGTCCTTAGGTCAGGAAGGAAAGGCTATCTTCTGACTGTGTAGTGTTACTCTCGGTGAGTTTAGGGCTACAATGGCACTTTCATTTACTTTCCTGTGTAAGCATCTCTTGAGAAACACCTGTGGCCTCTTAAAAATTGGAGACGCTGGACTCATTTCAACACCCCAATCATGGAAGATGCTATCAAGAACTCACCAACGTGCAAACATGTCAGGATTATCCTTCTGCTGTAATGTGAATTGCCTTTGGTCTGTGGTATTGTTGCTGTTTCTAATCTTCCATGTTTCCTCAATCCTCTGTAACAGGTGCTGAGGCACAAAGATTAAGTCAAGGTACAAAGTAGTTGGCATCAGTTCTCTGTAGAACAGTGTGTATAATAGAAGAAGGTGAGTCCACATCGCTATCCCATTCTCTCCGCATTTATGTACTTCCTGAAAAATCCAAGCTACTTTCTAATCTAACTCAAGTGTCAAAGCTGTTTCAGTGTTACTAGGGGCCCTTGCTTTTTGTGGACTGTTGTTCTATATATAGAAACCACGAACAGCCCTGAACTGAAAGACATGTGAGGGGAAGGAGGATTTAGGGTTAGCAGTCAGGAGCTAGAACATGATTTTTGCCATACAATACTATATTTAGTTTTCTTTAGTATGTGTAAAGAGCAACACATAAAAATGGAAAAAAATTCACATTTACTACCAGAATTCTATATCATATATGTCTATTTGAAAAACGAATGTGAAATAAAAAATGTTTGTGTTAAACAAAGGCTGAGAAAGCTAGTCAGTATTAGAAAAGCACTGTAAGTAATACAAAGCAAAAGTCTTCAAGTGCAAGCAAAATGAAAGCCAAAGAAAATTTGATCTACAGTAAGTAAAAGCACCAAAATTTTATTTGATTATGAAAAGAACTATTTAAAACAAAAACGCATTTGAATATCTGTAATGAATGTCCAAGTAAAAGTAGGACCACAGCTGCACAGTTGAGAAAAGTGAATGGATTTCTATTATTGTATTCTTTATGTGAACATGTGATCTGGTAAATGTTAATTCCACTAGGCTGAGACAAATGAGGTATAGCGTAGCCCTTCATAAACCACTTAAGAATGTGCAAAACTTACGCTGAAAATGGCAAATTAAGATATTAAAATTCTAAAAGTTTTTATCACCAAAAATGTTAGGCAAGTGAAGTAGAGAAGTAACACACACATAGTGGAAAACAAATACCAAATGATACTTAATTGCATACATAGTTACATTAAACATAAATGGACAAACTACAATAAAAAGCAGAGATTATGAAACAGAATAAGAAAGCAAGACCACACTGTTCGCTGACAAAACAAGATGCATTTGGCCAGGCGTGATGATGTACACCTGTAATCTCAGCAATCTGGGAGGCCAGGCTGAGGTAGGAGGATCACAGATCAACTCAACTTAGGCAATTCTGCAACTTGTATCGTCTCAAAAAATAAGACATATTTGGGATATGGAGCTCAGTGCAAACAAAGGCCCTGGGTTCAATCAGTACTGAAAAAATAAATTGAAAATAAAATGATGGAAAGCAAAATGCAAACCTAAGAATGTTGTGGTTGTATACATATCAGGCAAGATAAGTTTAAAGAAGATATATAAGATAAAAAGACATTTGATAAAGATAGTAGGTTAATGAATAATGATAAGTACATATGCACCTAAAAACATCTCCAAAATTGAGGCAACAAATGCACAGTTTTAATTGATTATTTTATCACCCCTCAGCAATTTGTAAAACAAAATATCAGTAAGGACTTAGAATATTTTGATGATAGTGGTCTCCAAGTTAGTCTATTTGACATTTGTAGAACACTATATACCTAATAACTTCAAAATTCATATTATTAGGACTGGCCAGAGAGCTCAGGGGATTAAAGCACCTGTTTAGACAGACGCAGACACAGGGACCTGGGTTTGATCTCAGGCGTGCCATACCGGCCCTGCCCCGGGCGCACTGAGATGGCATGGTGGTGCACACCTGTAGTCCTAGCACTTGGGAGGCTGAAAATGATCACCACGAGTCCGATCTATATAGCAAGACCCTGTAGACCCTGTATTAAATACATAGAAAAGATTCGTATCATTTACAAAGGCACATGAAAGTCTCACCAAGGTAAACTATTAGCCATAAAATGTGTCTATAAGAATCAGAAGTTTAAAATCTCAATGAA
>NW_004524988.1:556679-561858 GCF_000260255.1 Octodon degus
TGGTGTTTTTAAGTAGGATCACAAGTCCGCATCTTGTACAGCAATTAACCACTAAGAAGAATATATACAGTGTATTATTTGTTGAAACTGTCCTTCCGATTTGATTTGAAACTGTCTCATTTCTATCTGTTTGTCAATAAAACTTTGAGAAAAAAAAAGAAATCAGCACTACAATTATCCAAACTAGTCTGCATATATACATAACTATATCTAGGTGACATTGAGGAATGAAAATGAAGAAAGGAGAAGGCTAGACCCCTCCTGAAGCCACTGCTTGGCCAGAGAGAAGTCTGAAACTGATTTTAGTTGTAATAGTAAAGTGATAGAACATTTAAACAGGGAAGTGTCATAATTTAATTTACATTTTAAGATTATTCTTAACTACTCTGTAGAATTGAGTGTAGTAAAAAAAAATGAAGCTGAAAGACCAATTAAGAGATAGTAAGCTATATTCTAGAAGATAGTGGCCTAATCTGGAATGATAGCAAAAGGATGTTGGTATAAATTTGAGGTAGAATACTCAGGATGTGGTATCAGCTTGGATGTAGAAAAAGAAATGGGGTAAAGGAAGGGCTGACAGACAACTTGTAAGTTTCTGACTTGAGAATCTGAATGCCTCTGATGGTAATTGATGTCCTGGAGAATTCAAGTGAACAAACATATAATGTTTCTGAGAAGAATATATCATGAAAGACCAGTTTGAGGCATCACCATTTTCAGAGTGTCAAGGAATATCCAACTGAGGCATGGAGGTAGGTGGATATGGGTCTGAATGATGTAAGTCAACTCAGGATTTCATATACAAAATTGGAAGTAGATAGCATAGAAAATGTTGTTTCCGACCTCTTTTCTTGAGTCTGATCACGTCCCACTGCAGACACCATACAGAGGAAATGCTGAGGAAAAACAGGCAGCTGACAGAGGAGGTTGCTATGCAACATGAGGAAAGTCAGCCAGCCAGGCAGAAGTGATGTTGGCCCTTGGGGAGTAAGTGCTGCAGTTCTCCTAGCATTAGCTTCCTTTCCTGTGCAGGCTGCTGGCTGGAGCTGATGCCAAAGCAAGTGAGAAATGCACAGAGATTTACCTTGGATTTTGGAAAAAGTATCAGTTCAAGCCCCCTCACATCCTTATGTCTTTTCCTGTCTTTTTGTGTTTCCCATTTTGCATGTTGAGAAACCAGGTCATTGATGTCTATTGACCCCAGGCAGCTCCCACGACCAGGGAGAGACAGACAGGCTGGGCACTTCAGCCCTGGAACGGTCAGGCTCACCACTGCCACTTTGGTGAGGCCACAGACTGTGGCTTCCCCCCAGTCTCTAGCCCTGGAAGAAAGGACCCAGGGCTTGCCAGGGAAAACACAAGCAACTGATTGTGCTGGCAGCTCCACTGGGCACCAGGAAGGACTTGGGGGTGGGAGTGTGATAGTGTCTCTGATAGGGGAGCGATCTGACAGTGGAACAAGTCCCAAGGTCTGACCCCAAGGAAAAGTTCCACACCTGGATGCACGCACGGAGAGCTCAGAGTGTGATCTAGGCCTCCTAGAAAAATCTTATTGTTTGGGGCAGGTATTGTGGTGAGGAAGGCTGGTCACTGAGGAGGAGAAGGGTGTCTAGATTTCCAAGCTGGTACTAGCAAATCATGGGTTTTTTGTGGGGTGTGTACCAGGCATCAAACTCAGTATCTCACACTTGCCAGGCAGGCACTACACCCCTGAGCTAAATCCCAGGTCTCTGCGTGGGTGTTTTTAGTCAGGCTCCCAGGCCCAGATTCTGCGTTTCCCGTTTACTGGCAGACAGCCCTTGTCTGGTTCATGGTTTATGTCTGCCTCTGCTTTCTTATCTGAGAAATGTGAATGTTGACATCCTCCTCTCAGATATGCTGTGAGAGGCAAACAATCCTCAACACAGATCTCACTGTAATGTACAAACTGCTCTTTCTCCTTTCCCTCTACCGTAATACACAGAAAATAGATCTATGGATAGATCCATACAAAAAGCAGGTAAGACACAGGCAATTCAAGAGTTAGGTCTTCACTTGGTGTCATTTGGTAATTACAGAGGTAACTACTGATAGAAAGGAATGAAACTCCCAACCTCAAAGATATCTGGGTTGAGTTTGTGTTCTCTAAAACTGAAGAATGAATTTTAGGAACAATGAAGGTTAAGAGCAAAATATGTTTATTGATGGAAAGCTGTCTGAGAGAGGGACAGAAAGGAACACCAATGGGTTGCCAAGGAACCTTTGTTTTGTAGGAATTTGTATGGAACAAAAGCATGAGGTCAGGTGGGTCTACAGTGGGAAATGGGAACTGGCAAGGTGGGCATGAGGTAGAGTGAAACTATGGTCCACCAATAAAATTACAAGCATAACTGCTCAGGTAAAACTGATTAAGTTGCCATCAAATAGGGAAGACAGTGACATAGTCAAATTGCCATGAATACAGAACAGGGATTTTTCCTGTAGAGGGATGGGTTAATGACCCTTCCTGGCTTTCTCAAGGTGACAGAAAACTATTTAGAATATCAGTCTCTGATGTTTATCCTTAGGGAGGTATGCATTTGTTTGATCTTTTGTCTTGCAATCTGGCCCACCATGGGAGTGCCTATCTCTCCCACAGTTGCAAGGTATCTTATCTTTTGTACAGGCTCCTTGAGGGCCTGGCACTGCATAACTAGGCTATCAAACTGAACTGCCTACAACACTACATCATATGTCTTTTCCTCTTTGTTTTCTCAGCCCTTACAGCTAAGGAAATGTTCTGAGGGTGTTTGGCATATCACTTATTCAGTTAGAGACCTTTTAGAGGTCTCTTTTACAGAAGCAGCTGGCTTCTTAGACTAGCAGACCCTGTGGCAAGTAATGTGAGTTACCACATTTCAGGTTGTGGTCACTCAACGAAGGTCCAACATCAAATGCTGATCCATTACAGATTCACAGGAAACTAATGTATAAAGCAGACACCAACTCATTCACACTATCTCATTTTGAGTGACTCATGCTGACTTGTGTTCACATTCTCTTTCAGTAGAGGAAAACAGTCACAAGCAGCTTACATACTCCAGCATCTGAGTGAGGGGAGTTCACTGCTTATCTCAGCGGCTGGAATTCTTGAGTATATTTTCTCCGTCTATCCCATTAGGTTTCATAATCTGTAAGCATACAAGCATATCCCCTCCCCCATCATGTAACGGTAGGAGCATTCCCAGTGACCAGACATGCTTTGTTTAATAAGTACCATACACTGTGGCACAAAGGTAAAAGGAGGGACATGGGGTTGATAAGCCGAAAAGCCCTCAGAGGAAATATTTTAAATTTCAGAGTGAAGAAAGTATGATGAAGAATGTAATGTGGTGATTCATCTAGGGGACCTTCCCCCATTTTTTTGTAAGATTTTATCATCTTGTGTTGATGCTGTATGACCTGTGCTGTTATAAAGAATGCCACTAATAGGGGTATTGTTCTAATTTTAAAGGAGATTTTTACAAAGAGTATTTTTTAAATTCTGGACCATTACTAGTTTTTAGACATGGATTCCCATCACAGCAAAACATGTTAATAGATGTTGAATAGAATTTCTGCCATTAATTTTTTGAGTTGTGTGGCATAGAGAAAACCTAAAAACGTGTCCACAGAAACTTATAAATACTTGAAATGCCCAAAAGACATGAAGGGTGTGACATCAGTCTGCCAGGTATGAATGATCTTACTGCCATAACAATTGGAAAAAGTCTGTCATAGAAGGGCAGCCAAGGGAAAATAAATTGCAAATGGTGCAACCCTTAACAATAGAGAAAGCCTGAGTGTTGGTGAGGTGAAAACAATGGCATAAAGCCAAAGTGCTGTAATGGTGCAAGTCATGGAATATTTGGGGGTGAGAAAAACCATTACCCACAAAAAATCTTCAAGTAAAGTTGCAGGGGCATTGGCTGCTTTATTACCTTTGGAGAGAAAACCTGGGAGGTAAGTATGTGACCATAGCTCCATAATAAAAAGGGGAGCAGAATGGTGATGAATGGCTGTCTGGGTGGCAAAACAGTGTTGCATATGCACTTCATTGGGCATTTTTTTTATACGATGGGTACTGCCATGGCTATGTTCATAGAATCAGAGACAGTATTGAGTGGTGTGTCAGACCAAAATGATAAAGCTAGACAGACTATGTCAAGCTCTGAGTGTTGTGTAATTTTTTTTTGTTTTTTGTTTTTTTTAATACCCAGAATACCCAGAATCAAACTCTTGACCTTGGACTTTCCAGGCAGGCACTGTGCTGCTAAGCTGTATCCCTATCCCTGTTGTGTAGTCTTATATGGAGATGTATGATGTAATTGCTACACTCCATCAGCAAAGTAGGCCACCACAACTGTCCCTGTTTTACCAGATCTGTCCATAAGTATAGTGAGTGCTGCTTTGAAGGATTCTGCCTTTAATATGGGAGATGGTAAAAATATACACAAGAAGAGAGTCAACTTGAGTGAAGGGTCTACTGCCATATGACTGTAGATACGGCTGGAGAAATCAGAGCTGCTTACCATCCCATGCTCATTAATAGTTGAGAAAGAGTATTCTGTGGAGAAGAGATGATCATTTCATGGGAATCTACTCCAGTGAGTTGCACACAACATTGTAATCCTTTGGATACTAATTGTGCTGTAAGGGATAAGAGAGGGTTACTTACCTTGGGGTAAGTATTTCATAGGAAAATGCATTCCATACAGAGGAGTTGAGTATCATATTGGAACTATGAGACTGACAGAGGTGTGATTTATATGAAAAATCACTAAAAAGTATAGGAAGAGAGGGTGAAATACATTGTTTAAAGTGTGAAGAGATATCTGTCTCTGAGCATAACTGCTGCTGTGTCTCAGGTGTTAAGAAGTGGGGTGATGGAGCCAGCAAGATAGCTCAGTGGACTAAGTGCCTGCATAGGCAAGTGCAGGGACTGGGATTTGATCCCTGGCACCACATGCCATGCCGGCCCTACCCCCCAGGCACGCTGAACCAGCCACTGAGTCTGGGCATGGTGTTGCAAGCCTGTAATCTCAGTGCTGGGGAGGCTGAAAACAGGAGAATCACTACAAGTCTGAGCTGCACAGTGAGGCCATGTACCAAATACAGAGAGAGAGAGAGAGAGAGGGAGCGAGAGAGGGAGGGAGGGAGAGGGAGGAAGGAAAGGAAGGGA
>NW_004524988.1:562120-562953 GCF_000260255.1 Octodon degus
TATATCCCCAAACATTTATAAAGAAATAACATACCTCTAAACAAACTGTTAAAGATGCAATTACAAGAGAAATTAGAATATACTGATCACAAGGTATCAAAATGTGTGGGATACACACTTTATGTGGTGGCACATGCCTATAGCCCCAGCCCCCAGGAGGCTGAGGCAGAAGGATTGTTGTGAGTTCAGGCCCACCTGGGATACCTAATGTTTTCAAGGTCAAACTGAACTACATAACAATACCCTCTCAATAAAAGGTAGGATACAGCTAGGAGAGTGCACAAAAAGAAATTGACAATTTTAGTTGCTTACACTGAAAAAAACCTGAAGTCTTAAATGAGTTAACTAAAGTTCGATTTTGAAAGCTAGCAAAATGAGAACAAATTAAATCTGAGTAGAAGGAAGGAAATATTAGAATAGAAAATTGACCAACAACAGAAAAAGTTGATGAACTCATAAGTTTGTTCTTTTAAGAGATTAATAAAATTCACAAGTTTTACACTGACCAAAAAATACAGTAAGAGAAAATACTAGGAACAAGTATAAAAGTGTCCCTCCCCTAAAGATTGTATAAATGTTAAAAGTTTAGTAAGTAAAATACTGTATTATCTTTCTGGGGATATTTATATTCAACATTGGATCAGTGAAGAATGTATGAGTTCTGATTGAAGAATATCCATAATACTTGTTTTTCTAATTTTTACTTTTTAAAGAACATAAAATTTTAAGACAAACAATACAAAAATTCATTGAAGTAATAGGAATTCAACAATAGTTGCTGTCAAATTTAATGATAGCAATATGTAATATAACAATCATTTATATTGTTTTGA
>NW_004524988.1:563053-566861 GCF_000260255.1 Octodon degus
GCGGAGGGGTGGGGGGCCGCCGGAGGGGCTGGGAGAGGATCTGGCCCACGCTGCACCTGGGCTGGGACTGGTCCCGCCGGCGCAGGGTAGCAGGAAACTCTCCGCACACTCACCGGACCTGGGCTAGGACTCTAACCCACTACTATTATGGACTATATTGGAATATTTTGCTGAATTCACACACCTATAATATTTAAATGACAATGGAATACCCTTCTCTGATAAAACTACGCAAGAAAAAGGTGATACAAATGAAGGACCATTTTGTATCTGTATATACAAAATAGGATAGATGTACAGCTACTTTCTCTTAATTCAATTAGAAGAAAGTTTTGTACTAATAGTATTTGGACTGGATATGATATCTGCATCTTGTACTAAGAAGATAACAATATGCAATATATTAATTATTGAAATTCTACTAATTAATTTTGAAACTATCTCATTGCTATTTGTTTCTCAATAAAATTATGAAAAAAGAAAGAGTGTTATATCCAGCACTGACTGCCTTGACCATCTCTGCAGTAAAAGAAGACTACATATCATTCTCCCAAATACTCTTTTGATTCCCTAAATCCAATGAAAGGAAGAGATTCATGGGTACAGTGATTATCATGAACAACAACTGGACACACACAGTGCAGTGCATCAGGATATTCTTTCAATAGCCCCCCCTCAGACACTGATCTATCTCATTCCTCTTTTGTGAGCTTCTCTAGGACTTTCTGGCACCAAAGGGGCATCATGGGTTTGGCAGTAATGTGGGGTGATACCGGGAGAATAGAGCAGTGAAATGATTTCATCTTCCCCACAGCCACTCGGAAACAGGCAAGGTGCGGTGGAAAAGATTCAATATCTCCCTCATCACTCTCCAAAGTGGCCATGGATTTTGCTGATAGGACATGCTCGGTGGTTGCAGCCGTCAGTGAAAGCTCACAAGTTAGTTTTGATTTCAATTCAGCTGACTCTGGAGCAGTTGCAGCAGGGTAACATGAAAAAGTGGTCTCTAGAATGGGAGAATGCCCTGAGAATCCCCTCTCTCTAAGATATGTAAAGGAAACAAGGTGGTCCTCACAATGACCTAAGTGATAATTACATAAAGGTCCTTAAGTTCACCTTGTGAAATTCGATGTTTTAAAGTCTGTCCAGCTTATTCCCATAATTCAGTATCTAGTGTGCCTGCCTCCAGGAACCCAGACCAGCAATTTAAAATGCTTCCTAAAAGAATCTGTAACTCTAATGGAGTTACAGTTACAGGAATAGCTCTGAGCAATTGTTGTAATGCTTTAAAATAAAACATTTGTTCAGGGTCAAATTTTGCCCCATCCTTGCGAACATGAAAGCCTGTTTCATAGCATACTTCCAAATACATGGAATTCACCAAATGTAATTGTCTACTTCATATTCATGTCAAAGATCATTCTGGGGTCACTAAATGTAGTTCCCCAATTATTAATATTGGGGCTGATCTCTGATGACTCATGTCACATGATGAAAGAAGACTTGGCATGAGGAGAGAGCTGATGATGACTCTTTATTAAAAGGATATTTTGTTTTAAGCACATGAAGAGAACAAAGGCACTTTTAGAGAAATCAAAAACACAGTTTTTGAGAAAAGTATATGCTATACTGAGCTGATAGCATTTGGAACTGGGCTGAGAGGCCAGGATAGATAAGCTTGGGAAAGCTTGGGAACAGCACAGAAAATGTGCTTACATCCTGGGCTGCAAGCCTATGGCCTCCCTCCAAGTCATGCCATACTCCATCTGGAGAGTCCTTAAATGACCTGTCAGGATGTCCACATCTACAGTTTAGATGCACAGTGCTTCATATGTACATTTTAAGTGCTGACTCCTACAGAGTGCAGGACTCATGATAACTATGGAAAACTGACTGTTGAGAAGAAGCAAATAGGATTCCTTATTACAGAAGAAACAGCTCAGGGCAGCAGATCCAAAACCAGGCGATATGACTAAAGCAGCTGTGTAGCAGCCCTGTTGGGCAACAGAATTAATTTTGCCCCTCACTGGGAGATTGAGACCTGATCTGGACCTGGAGGGTCTTATACAGTCCATGGTAGCAGTGAGAACATGAGACACTGTTTCCTGGATGCCTCCCCCCAATCAGCTGTTGGTGAGTGAACTAAAAATGTGTCAGGCAGTCTCACAGGTGGGTAGGACCTCTGTTCCATTCTATTTTAATAGGCACAGGGCTTAAGCTCCAGCAGCAAAACAGTTCCAGGGTCGTTTCATTGTCAACATCCCTGAGTGGAAAGAGGGAAGTATTATCCAGTCACAGTAGACAGTGAGCAGTTGGACAGATGATTGGAAAGAGTTCTGAGCAGCAGGAACTGGGCTGACCCAGACTCCATTGATCCTGAAGCCAAAAGTCAGTCTCAACCCTACCTGCAATGGACTAGAAGCAGCCCCTTGTTCAGTGACAAGTGGCACAAATAGGCAAGCAGCTTTGGCCAGCTGCAGATCAAGGGCACAGCCACTGGCCCTGTGACCAGAGTCTAAGCAGGCAAATGGCTTTGGTGGCAGGATAAGAGTACTATGCCCATACTACAACCAATGCATGAGAGGAGTCAGTGGTGTGGTCAAAACCAGTCCATATCCAACACTAATACTACTTCAGCCTTGAGTGGGGTTACTCTTACAGAGTATGGCTCTGACCAGGGAACTAACAGAGAACTGTGGCCATCAGAGGAATTTTTTTTTGAAGGGGTAGATGTTTAGGTTTTGTCTTTTATTGTTTGGTTTGTTTTGTCAGTTCTGTCTCTCTCTTTCCTCAATGGTCTTTCTTGATTCTCTTTACATGTGAATGAAAATTGTCTCTAGTGTTTCAGGTTCACCCCAATATTCTGTTGCTTTCTCCTTTATTCTTTCTCTCTTCTCTTGTCCAGCTCCCCAAAGTTTGGGTGATCATCCTTTGTTTTTTACCCTTGCTTCCCCAATATTTCTCCTCACTTTTTCTGTGTTTCATTCCCTATCTCTCCTAAATTTCCCTTCCCATAGGATAAAAGTCACTCTAGCAAGAGGAAACTCATTGTGGACAAGTCCCTGGTCTATGTTGGATGTTGTTATATAACTATAAATCTTTCTCCTAGCGTTAAAGATACCAATTAGTAGTTACCAGATTGTCAATATCTGTGCTTAATGATACTGTCATTGCTAATTGTACTACTTTAGCCAGGATGCCATACTTTCTGTAATCCATTGTTCACCTTGTAATCCATTGTTCACACTGATGATCTGGGGTCATAAACATTCCCATGGTCCAGTACCAAAGGTCTGAGTGCTGAGTCAAGTAGAGAGAGGCTCTTCATCTCTAATAAAGGTGGGAACATAGGACCTTGAGACAGGCATGAAGACCAACAGCCAACTACATATAGAAGACATATCAGAGGAGGGCTTATTTGCTAGAGAATCCTTGATACTAGAAATAAAGCTAACTAACATAAGAAAAATATTAACAATAACACAGAATACAAGTTCAAATTTTTAAAAAATAGAAAAACACAAGATATACAAGCAAGATGCAATTTCAGGCTTCAAACACATCCAAGACAAATCCAGGGGACAATGAGATAGGGGAGATCAGATGTCATCCATGTGACTCTTCTATATTTGTACTACTTTAGCCAGGATGTCGTACTTGCTGTAATCCATTGTTCACCCTTGTGTGACAGCACTATGATAATCTGGGGTCATAAATATCCCCCATGGTCCAGTACCAAAGGTCTGAGTGCTGAGAGGCTGAGAGACACTCCTCATCTCTAATAAAGTGGGAGCATAGGACCTTGGGA
>NW_004524988.1:566961-571920 GCF_000260255.1 Octodon degus
AAAAAAAGATAATATTCAGCATATTTGTGAAGGTGCAGCAAATAAGATACCATACATATAATGATAAAGGTATAAGGAAATTGTTCATGAATTAAATGAATGCCTGATGCACCATACGTTGGCACATAGTTAGACTGTTTTTCATTCCTTGCAAAAGAGATTTCCACTGATATCTAGGTAAAGGTGGTTGATTATTATACAGGATCTGAAAAAACAAATTTTTCCCTATGTTGAGGGTGTAAAGGCCTAGTGATAAAACAGCCCTTAAATATCAATGATGAATAAGGGCCATCCTTCTAAAATAATAGCTGCATTTTGGAGACATGTTTGTAACTGCCCTAGAAGTACACACTATTTTCCAAATATTTTATGAATGGTAAAGTTAAGGGTATTCCAGAAGCTAGTAGAGGGCTCATTAAACCCAGCTTCCAATTGTTCTTGAACCAAATTTTGTAACTATTTTAGTTTTTCTCAAGATATGGGCCATTCCCTAGGCTTTCAAGGTCAGTGAAGACTCAGGACATAAGAGAACCTGTTCTGTAACATCCTGTGACTCAGTGATGTCCAAAATTTTCTGATCAAGGAGATTATGGGGCCACAGAGGTAAGTGATAGATGATGTAGAGTGTGCCTAAGGAAAGTCACATGGAGAGAAAACATTCTCTCAGGCTTTCACAGAGAGCAAATTGGTCAAGCAATGGCTGTGACTCATGCACATGGCTGACAATGACAAAGGTTCTACAACCTGCAGTACAGGGTTTCAGGATAAATCCTGAGGGAATTTGACTGACCTTATCGGATACAAAAGTTAAATTTCTTGTTATTTAGGTCTTGCTTTTTCTTTGTCTTAACCATCCAGCAGAAAAGTATAAAAACAAAGTATAAAAAGTAAAGCCATATTACTATACTAAGCTGTAAAAGGCTCAAGTCAACAACTTCTGACATTACCAGTCTTACGGAAAACTCACTACTATTATGAACTGCTGGACTATATTGGATTATTTTGCTGAATTCATGTACCTACAGTATTTAAATGACAATGGAATGCCCTTCTCTGACAAAATTAACGAAAAAAGGGGGATACAAATGAAGGACCATTTTGTATCTGTATACTCAAAATAGTTAGGATGGATATACAGCTGCATTGTCTTAATTCAATGAATATAGAGATTTGTTCTCATAGTGTTTGAGGACAGGATATCATGTCTGCATCTTGTACAATGAATAACCACTAAGACAACCATATGCAATGTATTGATTATTGAAACTGTGCTAGTAATTGGTGTTGAAACTGTCTCGTTGCCATTTGTTTCTCAATAAAATTAATTTATAAAACAAATAAATTTTGAGGAATAGCCCCATAATTTTGTATGTTAGCATCCTTTTAGATTCTCACTAGCAATAAGCAAGTCTTACCATGAGTGTATCCACATCCTCATTAAAACTTGTTATTTATTTAGACTAACAGTCTTTATGGATGTTATGTATTTTAGACTAGAAGTCTTTATGGATGTAAAGTAATATCTTATTTAATTCCCCTTCCTTAGTGACTTGTATGAAAGAGCCTCTTTTTGTGGCCTCTGTTATTTATTTTTACTCGGAAAAATGTCTATTCAAATCTTTTCTTTCCCAGTCAAGTTGTGATTTTGTTGTTGACTTGTAGGAATTTTTATATTTTTCTGGATATCTGTCTCTCAAAAACATGAATGGGCCATAAAAAAAAATAATAATGAAGTGCATCACTAGTATAATTTAAAAAATATATGGCTATTGTGCTGACTACATGAGACTGTTTGTGATTCAAGTCAACTTAATGAGAGGAATATTGAGTGGTGCAGTGGAAGCAGCAGACCCTAATAAAAATGTTGGTTATTCAAAAAGAAGAGTCATCGGTGCAAAGCATGTTGCCCCCATAGTGTATAAGGGGATTAGAAGTATAAAGTGTTCAATAAAGGCAGTCTTTCCATCATGTCCCTTAGCCAGCAGGATATTAATACTAACTTCTGGGAAGGTCTGAGCACAATCCACCTCTAACAAGTTAGAGGAGGGAGCCTTAGGCCACTCAGAGAGAAATAATAGTAGTACAGTCAGCCCCAGGGTCCAGCATTCCTGTTAAGGAAAAACTGCACAGTGGCAGTTAAGCTAAGTCTGGTGTTAGAGATAGGAAAGCACCCAAGAAACATTTTCCCTGGTATGACCACATCCTCCTGTTCCCCTTTCTGTGGGTATAGCCTTCCCAGATAAATACAGAATAAGAATAAGTTGTGTAATTTGAGATTGTGCATGCATTTCTTGATAGGTTTTAGTTTGAAACATGACCTGTATTTCCCCAAAAGAATCAGAATCTATCACTCCTGGAACACCCTTAGAAGACCATTCTGAGTGATCCAGCAAAAGCCCAAAGAAACCCCTAGGTATGGGACCATATATTTATATTTTTATCTGTGTCAGTAAGAATTAGCCCATGTTGGAAGGCCAGGTCCAACCTGACACCCCTGCTTGTTGCAATGAGGAAGTCCCTGAGGCACTGGGGGATGTTGTTAGGGTTGTCTCCCACTCATTCTTCAGGACACTGAGAGGTGTACCCCTCTTTAAGTTTCCCTGCAAGGATAAGGGATTGCCTTCTTTGTCAAATTTGGATCTGCATTGACTAGCTCAGTGTTGTCACTTATGAACTCGTGTTTTACTTTATGAACTCATGGACACAAGTCAGGTGCTTTAGCCTTCTCCTTTTATTCTCCCTTTATAGGCTGTATACAATGGTTGGTGAGATGTCCTGATTTGCCACAGTTAAAAATTGTTTTGCCTTTGTTGATCAAAGATGGCTTCCAGAATTTGTATTATGTGGAAAGTAGCTCCCACATTTGACATGTCTTTATTAAATTCCCAAAGGAATAATGTTTTCCAATGAGATGAGCCATAGGACCTTGGAGAACGTTAGTAGCATTCTCATGAACAATTTAAATAAAAGTATTTGGGAGGCATCTGGATTTTGAATCTGCCATTCTAAGGGCTGGAGAGATAGCTCAGTAGAATAAGTACCTGCCTGGCAAGCACAAGATCCTGAGTTCAGTCCCCGGTACTGAAGGAAAAAAAAAAAACTAAAAAGTTCTTGACCTCATAAAAAAATCAACCAACAACAAATGTTGAAGAGGATATGGGGAAAAAGGAACCCTTCTCCACTGCTGGTGGGCCTGTAGACTGGTGCACCCGTTATGGAAATCAGTATGGAGACTCCTTAAAAAACTAGGACTGGAAATCCCATTCAAACCAGAGGAACTGAAAATGTCATATCATAGTGATGTATGTGCATCTATGTTTATAGCAGCACAATTTGTGATAGCCAAATCTTGGAAACAACCAAGATGCCCGTCACCTGAGGAATGGATGAAAAAGATGTGGTATTTTTTTTAAGATGTGGTATTTTTATGCAATGGAGTATTACTCAGCTATATAGAATGATAAACTCGAAGCCTTTATATTTAAATGGATGCCACTTGAAGATATACTCATAAGTGAAATAAACTAGACCCATATGTGTAAATATCATATAGTCTCCCTAGTATAAGAATTCAAAAGAAGAAATAAAAAGAGAAATGTATGGCACAATTAAAAGGAAAGCAGGAACTTAAGGATTAAACAACAAAGAGAGGACAAGGAGAGAAGCTAGAAAACATGACAGGGGCAAAGCCATACATTTATATGTGAAAGATTGGTAAGGCAACAATCTGAGAAACATCAGCAGGTTTTTGAAACTAGCAGTTAATTGGTAGGATTCTCACCCTGACTAACTATATATGCTGATACCTGTGAACCAAGGAATTACACTGAAGATAGCAATATGTAATAGAAGGGTCATGCTTGGAATGCCTGTCATTCTGGTCTTCTAAATACGTGCTGCTTGTCATGACATACCAATTATTGCCATACTATGTCTCAAGTAAATATTTGTTTTAAAAAAAGGTAATAAATGAAAATAAGAGACAAGAAAAAATGTTACAGGACTGTCCTGCTGCAATGCTGTATATGGTTAGATTTCTAAATTTCTGTGTAAAAATATGTAATGGTTCATATTTTTTAATTTTTAATTTTTTTAATTGTTTTCTTCATACTCTGTAGGGACTTAAAGTTTGATAAATCAATACTTGATGGAAAATACCTGTTCCATGTTATGCCTAAGATGTTTGATATTCAGACAGATAGTGAAGTTAAACCCAAATGCCCATGTTCTAGGGTAATAATAATAAGCTTCTCTTCTGGGATGTTAACAGCCAATGTTGGCAGACCTAAAATTAGAGAAAAAGAAGGGCTGCAAAGACAGCCATCATTTTGGCCCTATCCTTTCAAGGTCAGTGAAGACTCAGAACATAGGAGCACCTGTACTATAACATCATGTATTTTAGTTGTGTCCCAATTTTTCTGATCAAGGAAATTATGGGGCCACAGAGGAATGTGATCAATCATGTAGAGTGTGCATAAGGAGAGTCACATGGAGAGAATACATTCTCTCAGGCTTTCTCAGAGAGCAAATTGGTCAAGCAATGGCCGTGACTCATCCACATGGCTTACACTGACAAAGGATCTACAACCTGTGGTACAGGGTTTCAGGATAAATCCTAAGGGGATTTGACCAAGCTTATCAGATACAGAAGTTACATTTCTTGTTATTTAGGTGTTGCCTTATCTTGAACTTAACTATCCAGCAGAAAGGTAAAAAAAAAAGAGAGATATAAGGGGTGAAGCCATATTGGTATGCTGGGCTGGAAAGGGCTCAGGTCAACAACTTCTGACGTTGCCAGTCCTACAGATAACCCACTACTATTTTTTTTCAAAGTTTTATTGACAAACAGATAGCAATGAGACAGTTTCAAATCATATCGGAAGGACAGTGTCAACAAATAATACACTGCTATATTCTTCTTAGTGGTTAATTGCTGTACAAGATGCGGACTTGTGATCC
>NW_004524988.1:582749-583642 GCF_000260255.1 Octodon degus
GTAGACAGATAAAAAAATAGAGGACTATACAAAAATGATGGAAATGAAAATTTCTAGTATAGGAAGAAATGGAATCCATGAAATAGATTCAAACAAGTATCTAGGAAACTAAAAATTTCATTGAAAATCTACAAAACCGTATGAAAAAAAAAGTGTAGGTATAATATCAGACCTAGAAGGTAGGATCATGCTTGGCAACAATGAAAAGAAAGATGTATTAAAAATAGAGTAATGTATTGAAAATAGAGACCATGAAAAAATCCAACAACTGCAAGATGATGCAAAGAAGAACAACCTGAAAGTAATTAGAGTAAACGAAAAGGACAGCACAAATGACATAGAAAAACGTGTTCATAGACGTAATACAAAACTTCCCAAGCATGAAAAAGGAATTTGACATACAGAGAGTGAATCATGAGGAACTCCAATTAGTCATGACCAAAAATAAATCTACACTGAGACATATAATAATCAATATTCCAGAAATTCACTACAAGAACTGAATATTAAAAGCTCTTTGAGGGCCGGCCAGATAGCTCAGTGGGCTAAAGCACCTGCTTTGGCAGAGTGCAGCAGCGGGGGTTCAATACCCAGCATGCTGTGCCGGCCCCACCCCCAGGGCATGATGAGATGAGATGGCAATTGAGACTGAGCGTGATGGCACACGCCTATAATCCCAGCACTTGGGAGGGTGAAAACAGGAGGATCACTATGAGTCCAATCTACGTAGCGAAACCCTGTAGACCCTGTCCTAAATTTTTTAAAAAAAAAAGCTGGTTGAGAAAAGAAACAAATCATCTATAAATAAAAAAAGAAGCTCATCAGAATCACAGCAGGTGGATGTTCAAGAAGAAGGGGGTGGTGAATGAAAGCAAGAGACAGGAAAAGGAATA
>NW_004524988.1:585941-588210 GCF_000260255.1 Octodon degus
CCCCGCAGGATCATCAAGGAAACCCAGCGTTTGCTGGCAGAGCCGGTTCCTGGGATTAAAGCCAAATCAGACAAGAGCAATTACCATTATTTTCACGTGGTCACTGCTGGCCCCCAGGGTTCCCACTTTGAAGGAGGGACTTTTGAACTCGAACTATTTCTGCCAGAAGAATACCCAATGGCAGCACCTAAAGTATGTTTCATGACCAAAATTTATCATCCTAATGTAGACAAGTTGGGAAGAATATGTTTAGATATTTTGAAAGATAAATGGTCGTCAGCACCGCAGATCTTCTATGGATCCAGGCTTTCTTAAGTGCTCCTAATCCAGATGTCCCATTGGCAAATGACGTAGCAGAACAGTGGAAGACCAATGAAGCCCAAGCCATAGAAGCAGCTACAGCATTGCTAAGCTATATGCTATGAATAATATTTAAGTCAATCTGATCATCAAGTTTGTGTCAATTCAGTTCTGCCAAGACACCTTCCTTTTTTGTTTGCATTTATGGACACAGTCTTGGAACATTACATAATAAAAGCCCAAACATTTTCAGTCCTTTGGTGATTAAATGCACATTAGCAAATCTATGTCTTGTCCTGCATCACTGTTGTAAAGCATGAGCAGAGGTTGACATTTCATCTGGATTGTTGTGAAACATTTAAAAGCGATGACTGTCTGCTTTTATTCTTTTCCCCCATCATGGTTTAAGTATAAAGCACTGTGAATGAAAGTAGTTGTCAGGGTTAGCTGCAGGGGTATGGGTGTTCTTTATTTTATTTTATTCTATTTTTGAGGGGTAAGGTAGTTTCAAAATTCTGTGCTCCCCTTTTATGGTGATCTAATTGATTGGTTATAAAGCAGCTAACTAGTTCTTTAAGATATGCTCTCTAGCCAAGTCTAACGTTATTTAGACACTATAGATGGACAAGCTGATTGTTTGAACCAAAATTGGAACATTAACAAACATCACACCTTCACTAATAACACTGTGATTTCTAGTCAAGTGTAGATTTCCCCTTCACAAAAAAAGCTTGTGACTATTTTGTATGGCTTGTATGGAAACTTTTGTAAATCCTATGTTTTCATAAAATGTTTTTTGTCATTCTAAAAAAGAAAAGAAAGCTTGTAACAAAGTATTTCAAGTCCTGAAAGAAAACAAATTCTGATTAAAAAAATTCCAATCCACATTGATATACCCTGCAAAATTAGTTCAGAAGTATTAGAGAATAAAATACTTCCAAGAAAAAAGAGAAACTGAAGAAATTCATGACCACCAAAGGAGTTCTACAAAGGGGTTTGAAAAATATTCTGGGAAGAGTTAATAAAGAACATAAAAACAATAGTGAGTTTAAACCCAACTACATGTGTTGTAGGGTAATAATAACATTCTCTTCTGGAGTATTAACAACCAAAGTTTGCAGAGCAAAAATTAGAGAAAAAGAAGGGCTTCAAGTACAGCCAAGATTTTGGCCCTAGCCTTTCAAGGTCAGTGAAGACTCAAGACATAGGAGAACCTATACCGTAACATCATGTAACTCAGTTGTGTCCCAAATTTCCTGATCAAGAAGATTATGGAGGCAAGAAGAAGTGACAAGCAAGCCGCCTTTTCTCATGGATACTCCTTTCTCTCACTCTGTAAATATTTTTTTCCTTTCTTCCTTGATTCTTTGCAACCCTTTGTCCTGTTTGTTCTGACTTCTAAGAGACAGACTTTGGATTCCTCAAAAAAAAAAAAAAAAAAAAAAAAAAGAAGATTATGGGGCCACAGAGTAATGTAATCGATGACATAGAGTGTGCCAAAGGAGAGTCACCTGGGGGGAAAACTTTTTCTCAGGCATTCACAGAAAGCAAATTGGTCAAATGGCCATGACTCATCCACATGGGTGACACTGACAAAGTGTCTGCAAACTGCGGAATAGGGTAACAGGATAAGTCCTGAGGTGTTGTGAATGACCTCATCAGATACAAAAGACACATTTCTTGTTCTATAAGTTGTGCTTTATGTTGGTCTTAACAATACAGCAGAAAAGTATAAAAACGAGGTATAAAAACTAAAGCCATGTTAATATGCTGAGCTTTAAAAGGCTCAAGTTAACAACTTCTGACATTGACAGTCCTATGGATAACCCACTAATATTATGGACTACTGGACTATATTGGATTATTTTGCTGAATTCACACACCTACAATATTGAAAGGCAATGGAGGAGTGTGCGGAGAGTTTCCTGCTACCCTGCGCCGGCGGGACCAGTCCCAGCCCAGGCGCAGC
>NW_004524988.1:594026-599288 GCF_000260255.1 Octodon degus
CATTGCTATCTATTTGTCAATAAAACTTTGAAAAAATAAAAAATAAAGGCAATGGAATAGCCATCTCTAACAAAACTAAACAAAAAGGGGGATACAAATGAAGGACCACTTTGTATCTGTATATACAAAATAGTTAGGATAGATATACAGCTACTTTCTCTTAATTCAATGAGAAGAAAGATTTGTACTAATAGTGTTTGGACAGGATATCATATCAGCATCTTCTTCTATGAATAACCACTAAGAAGATAACAATATGCAATGTATTAATTATTGAAATTGTCCTATTAATAAATACTGAAGCTGTCTCATTGCTATTTCTCAGTAAAATTATTTAAAAAATAAAGACAACATCATGTAATACAACAACCATTGTTAAATTCCTATTACTTTGTTTAGTGAAATCTTTTATCATGTCTAATTTTTTATCACTATTTCATATTCTTAAAAAAGTAAATGAATTAATAAAAATTCATTATGGTATGATAATAACAGTATACCATATCAGAATTTATAGGAAACAATGACAGCAGTCCTCAGAAAGAAATTAATAGTAGGGAACTCTCACATTAAGAAAACAGAATAAACAACCTAATGTTGAATCTCAAAGTTCTGGGAATGGAAGAAGTCAAACCCAAAGGTACTATAAATAAAAAAGTACAAAGGTCAGAGTAGAAATTAATGCAATTTAAGCTATGAAAACAATGCAAAGAATCAATGAATCAAAGGGTTGATTCTTTGAAAGAGTAAAAAATTTCAGAAACCCTTAGTTGATCTTATCAAAAAAAGAAAGAACTGGCTCAAATTCATACAATTAGGATTGCAAAAGTTAAAATTACAACAAGTCCTGTAGTAATTCAGAGGATCATCAATACATATATTGAGAACATTTAGTACCAAAACTGAATCACATAACATTAATAACATATAAATATTATAAGCAATCTAGAGGCTGTCAATGATGCTGAAAATGTAATTTAAAATTTTACCTACAAAAGTAGGCCCAAGTCGTAGCCCAGGCCCAGTGAGTGTGTGGGAGAGCTTCTGGCTACTCAGTCCAGCCCAGGCATAGCATGGGTGAGACCCTCTTTCACCCCCTTGGGACACCCCCCACCACTCCGCAGCATGCCCCTACCCCACCTGCCAAGTGAGAATTTCTGCCGCCTACTGGGGACCCCCAGATCCAGTCATAGCCAGGCCTGGTGAGTGTGTAGGAGAGCTTCCTGCTGCCCTGTGCCAGCGAGAAAGCCCAGGCGCAGCGTGGGTGAGACCCTCTTCCACCCCCTTGGGCCCCCCACACCACTCCGCAGCATCCACCACCCTGCCAGCCCAGTGAGAATTTCTGAGGTGTTCTGGGGACCCCAGATCCAGTCCAAGCCCAGGCCCAGTGAGTGTATGGGAGAGCTTCCTGCTACCCTGTGCCAAAGGGACCTGCTGGTCACAGCCAAGGTGCAGCATGGGTGAGACCCTCTTCTACCCCCTTGGGACATCCCCACCACCACTCCGCAGCACCCCCACACACACCCCACCTGCTAAGTGAGAATTTCCGCGTGTTCTGGGGACCCCCAGATCCAGTCCTAGCAAGGCCCCAGTGAGTGTGGGGGACAGCTTCCTGCTACCCTGCACCGGCGGGACTTGCCATTTCAAGCCCAGGTGCAGCATGAGTGAGACGCTCTTCCACCACCTTGGGAGCCCCCCACCACTCCGAAGCACCACCACCCACACCCCGCCCACCGAGTGAGAATTTCTGCAGTGTTCTGGGGACACCCAGATCCAGTTCTAGCAAGACCCCCGTGAGCATGAGGGACAGCTTCATGCTATCCTGCACCAGCGGGACTTGCCAGTGCAAGCCCAGGCAGAGCTTGTGTGAGACAGACTTCCACTCCCTTCAGAGCACCCAACTGCTCCTCAGTACCCAGCCACACCTTCGGCCCAGTGAGAATTTCTGCCAAATTTTGGGGACCCCCAGATCCAGCCCTAGCACAGGCTCAGTGACTGTGTGGGAGAGCTTCCTCTCCCTCCTACACCACCTTGTCACCTCCAGACTCAGCTCAGGCCTGGCATGCAGGCCTGGGGTGAAACACTGCAGCTGCAATCCCTGCAGAAAGAGTAGGGGACAGAACCAACCAACTATTCCAGGAGCAGAACATCTCGCCAAAGAGGCACAACAGGTTCACTCCCAAAGGCAGCAGCAGTAAGGAGCTGGGCATAGCAGCTAGACTGAAGAGAGGCACAGCATAATAAATCCAAACTTTGTAGATCTGCACCTGAATTTCAGTAAGTGCTAAGGTTATAACTGCACCAAAGCTCTACAACAAAGATCATAAGATAGTGCTAAAATGACAATGAGAAAGAGCACAATGCAATCTCAGACACCCAAGTCCACCAATAACAACTGCAGAGGACACTAACACAGAAAAATAGGGAACCACACAGCGGAAATCAATGAATCAATGGATTCTGACATAAAGAAACAACTGAAAAAAGGTATAGAGGAACTCAGATTGGAAAAGAAAAAACAAATCCATGAATTAATAGCATTTGCAGTATAGAATCAAATGCAGACACATATGGAGGAAAACCAGTGCCCACCCAGAAAAAGCACAGAGGACACTAACTCAGCTCAAATGTATGAATTAACATCATTGATAGAAAAATAAGCAACAGCAGAAAGTTACAGAGGAACTCAGCGGAATTATTTCCAAAAAAAAAAAAAAAAAAAAGAATTCTCTCAACTCATAGCATCTGAAATAAAGAATCAACTCCACAAACATAAGGAGAAAACCCAATCTGAAAAAAAAATGCAGTAAAAGAATTAAAAACTGCTTCTAAACAAGACACTGATAAAAAAAATACAGGAGAACAGAAAAATGGACCCAGTCCTAGCCCAGGCCCGGTGAGTCGGTGGGAGAGCTTCCTGCTACCCTGCGCCAGTGGGACCTATTACTGGTCCCAGCCCAGGCACAACGTGGGTAACACCCTCTTCCACCCCCTTGGGACACCCCCACGACTCAGGAGAACCTCACCCACATCGCCGCCCAGTAGGAATTTCTGCCGCGTTCCAGGAACCCCAGACCCAGTACTTGCCCAGGCCCAGTGAATGGGTGGGAGACCTGCCTCTCCCCCTACTCCAACTTGAACCTCCGGGCTCAGCTCAGGCAAGGCATACGGGCCTTGGGAGAAACCCTGCAACTGCAATCCCTATAGAGAGTGTAGAGGATAGAACAACTCAGCTAGTCCAGGAGCAGAAAATCTTGCCAGAGTGGCACAACATGTTCACCCCCAAGTCAGCTGCAGGAAAGAGCTGAGCACAGCAGCCAGACCCAAGCCAGGGACAGCTGGATAAATCCAAACTTTGTAGATTTTCACCTGAACTTCAGTACGTGCTAAGGTTATAATGACAGCGAAGATCTGCAACAAAAGTCAGAAGACAGTGCTATACAAAATGATGAGAAGGAACAAAATGCAACCTCAGAACCCAAGGCACCCGAAACAAATGCAGAGGACACTAACACAGAACAAATTGGGAATCATACACCTGAAAGCAATGAATCAACAGCTTCTGACATAAAGAAAGAGCTGCATAAAGGCATAGAGGAACTCAGATGGGAAATAAAAAAAGAAATCCCTGAATAAATAACAACTGCAGTAAAGAATCAAATGCAGAAACATATAGAGGAAACCCAATGCTGAACCAGAACAAGTGCAGAGGACACTAGCTCAGCTCAAATGCATGAATTAATAGGGTCAATACAAAATAAAGAACAGCAGAAAGTTATAGAGGAACTCACATCACAATTATTTTCTGAAATAAAAAAAGAATTCTCAGAACTCATAGCATCTCAAGGAAAAAACAAACTACAGAAACATAGGGAGGAAAGCCAATCTGAAAAAAACACTGAGTAAAAGAATTTATAACTGCTTCTAAAGAAGACATTAATAAAAAAATAGGAAAGATTAGAAACATGACAGATTCCTTCAATGAGCTATCCAGGAAAGAAATAGATCGAATGAAGCAGAGTCAAAGAGATATAGAGGAAAATAAAATCTCAATCACAAGCTTGCAAAACCGTTTAAGTGAAAGTGAAGACAGAGTTTCAGATCTTGAAGATGCTGGTGCAGCTAGTGAAAAGGTAGAAAGGATCTCTTAAAAACAACAAGGATGCAGGAAAGAATAATCCATCACCTGCAAGATGATGCAAAAATGAACAATGTGAGACTAAAAGGCATCAATGAGAAAGAAGGAGTAGATACAAATGACATTAAAAAAATCATGGGCAGAAGTAATAGCAGAAAACTTCTCAAATATGAGGAAACAATCTGACATTCAGGTAACCAAAGCATACAGAACGCCAAGTAACCTCTACCCAATTAAAAACACACCGAGACATATAATAGTCATGAAACCAGAAATTCAGCACAAGAATAATATACTGAAAGCTGCTAGAGAAAAGAAGCAGATCACATTCAAAGGAAAACCAATCAGAATTACGGCCAAGTTCTCTTCACAAACCATGCAGGCAAGAAGAGCATAGACCAGAGTACTTCAAATCATCTATGAAAAAAATTCCAGCCCAGACTACTATACCCTGCAAAACTCTCTTTCAAGTTTGATGGAGAAGTGAAATACTTCTATGACAAAGAACAGCTGAAGAATTTCGTGATGACAAAGCCAACCATACACAGGCTACTGAAAGATGTTCTAGAGAGGGACAAAATAATCCGAACTCCAAGAATGAGATAAGAAGCAACCAACTAAGCAGGGCAAGCAGGAAAACACAGGAGAAAAAGGAGTAAACGATAACAGTTAAATAACATGTCAATCGTAAGTCAAAACATCTCAATCCTAACCATCAACGTAAATGGATTCAATTCGCCAATTAAGAGAAATAGACTGGCACAGTGGATTAGGAAACATAATCAAACAATATGCGGTATACAACAAACACATTTAACTCATAAACACATTCATAGGCTGAAAGTCAAAGGATGGAATGGAATACTACATATCCCAGCACCTCAGAAAAAAGGAGCGCTAGCAATCCTATTCTCAGACAGTCTCAACTTCAAACCAACAATGATCCAGTGAAATAAAGAAGGCCACTATATACTGCTGAGGGGAAAAATACAAGAAGAAAAAGTAACAATCATAAATATGAATGAACCAAAAATGGGAACACCCAACTATATAAAGCAAATCTTAATGGACATGAAAAATCTAATATCCAATACCACAATTTTAACAGGAGACCTTAACACACC
>NW_004524988.1:599956-600692 GCF_000260255.1 Octodon degus
TTTGAAAGATTAAATAAAAGCGATAAGCCCCTAGCTAACCTTACCAAAAAGAGGAAAGAAAAAATTCAAATACAAGCAATAAGGAATGAAAAGGGTGTAATTACCACAGACCCAGTGGAAATTCAGAAAATTATAAATAGCTGCTTTGAGAATCTTTACTCTCACAGAATAGAAGACACAGAAGAAATGGACAGATTCCTAGAAAGGTACAAATTTCCACAAGGGAATCGACAAGATATAACCACTCTCAGTAGCCCAATAACAGCCAATGAAATACGAGATGTAATTAAAAGCCTACCGGCAAAAAAAGTCCAGGTCCAGATGGATTCACAGCTGAATTCTATAACACATTTACAGAAGATGTAGTCCCTATCCTCCTCATACACATCCATGAAATTTAAAAGCAAGAAATCCTCACAGAATCATTCCTGGAGGGAAGTATTTTACTTATACCAAAACCAGGCAAAAACTCAACTAAGAAAGAGAACTACATGGCAATCTCCCTCATGAACATAGATGCTAAAATCCTCAATGAAGTCCTAGCAAACAGCATACAGCAAATCATCAAGAAGATCATACACCATGACCAGGTAGGATTCATCCCAGGGATGCAAGGATGGTTCAGTATTCAAAAATCTATAAATGTAATACACTGTATCAATAGAGAGAAAACTAAAAACCACATGATCATCTCCATTGATGCAGAAAAGGCTTTTGACAAAGTCCAACACTCATT
>NW_004524989.1:0-741 GCF_000260255.1 Octodon degus
GGCCAATCTCCTGGTGTTCACATATTCATGCAATCCCCATCATCCCAAAAGTGGATGGGACCTAGGGCTTGCTCTTAACCAGAACACAGCAAAGATGATGAGATGTCACAACTGGGATTGTGATTGTTTTCTCTTTCATTAGAGTCTGTCTTGATTGCAGATATGAGGCTGTCTTGATGAGCCTGATGAAATAAGTGACATGTTATCAAAGACCATCTTGGTTGGAGCACAAATGGCTTTGAAGAACTTTGGCAGCCTCCAACAGAAAGGTGTGGCTTTCTGCCAACAGCCAGTGAGATTCCAGGGCCCCCAGCCTTTGATGCATGGACAAGTGAATTCTTTCAAAGACCCCACTGAATAGAGAACTGGATTCTGGTGCAGTTGAGGTTCGTGGTAAGAATGTCATGACTTCTTGGTTTTCACCAGTGTCACCACTTCAGGATTGTTAGGCCCTGAACACAGGGCCCTTTGACACCATGCCCAAATTCCAGACTCACAGAAACTGTGGTAGCAACTGTGTGGTGACTCAGGATGGAGACAGCTGGAACCTTTGCATTGGTGTGATCTGAATCATTGGACCAAAGCTAGAGTTGGAAGGGCTGGGGATAGGGGTGTGGAGGTCTCTCGGCCTATGGGCTTCTACACGGTTTGTGAGGTTTTCTGAGGTACAATGTATATTCACTGAAATTTACACTTCTTACCTGTGACATTCAATGCTTTCCTGTAGTACTAGGAAGTGAA
>NW_004524989.1:3717-5291 GCF_000260255.1 Octodon degus
TGGCTGTGCAGGAGCTGGAAAGAATTGTGTGAGTGAGGGCTGCCCAAAGGGAAATTTGGCTGGAAAGCCCAGCTGCAGCCTGGAGGACACCCGGAAAGGCCCGTCTTGAGAAAATGGGAGGCAAAGAGTTAGCTCTCTTGGGCCCTTCTAGGCTGTAAGTACGTGCACAATCACCGTCTCGTTTTTCTCTACCAAAAACATGTTCAGGCTTACTGTGAACAAAGGCCAGGTGTAAGTTTTCCAGGGAAAGTAAAGAAAGCATCAAATATGCAGGCACAAGTGTATTCAGTGCTCCTTAGTCATCTTCCAAAGGAAGCACAGGCTTCACCGAACATTGCTTAGTGCAGGAAATTCGTGGGGAGGAACACTGTTTCTTTTTCCTTAATTATGTCTCTGGTCTTGTCCCATTTTTCCTACCAATACTGATAAAAGGGAAAGGACAATGTCCGATGCCTTTCATCTTTATGAGAGGATAAGAGCCAGAGAAGTTCTTGTGCTACTGGCTTAAGGTAACAGACGTGGATGATGTATTTAAATACAGAGAAACTCAAGTGGGCCCTAACTGCAGGCCCCAAGAGAGCCACAAATTAAGTACGGGGTACTCTCAAACCTTTTGGCTGGTGGGCACCTGTTTCCCAGAAACCTTTCCTAAACTGCTTTTTAAAAAGTTGACTGAGGGGACATAAGATATGACTTGACATTTGCCTCCTGTGCATGGTGCTTTGTTTCAAAGCTGAGTAACAAAAAGAGAGGAACGTACCTCTTTATTTTAATTTTCGATATTTATTTATTTATTTATCTGGTACAGGTTCTTGGTAGCAGCTTAAATGGACAGTGATCCTCCTGTCTCAGCCTCCCCAGTGCTGGGATTCCAGCAGTGTGTACCACTACATCTTGTTTCAGGAGCCAGCAAAATGTGCCTGGGGTTAAGGGCTGGCACAGCATGCAATACAGAGGGTCAAGCTCGGGACCTTGCGTTTGCCGGGCAGATGCTTAGAAAGCTGAGCTATCTTTCCAGCCTATTTATTTATTTATTGCTTTTTGAGACAAAGTCTTGCTGTGCAGTTCAGGCTGGACCTTATGTCACTAAGAGGTCCAGACTGGACTCGTGGTGATCCTCCTGCCTCAGCATCCTGATTGCCGGCAGTTAGCGTTAGAGGCAGGAGGTGCGAGGCAGGAACTTCTCATTTCTCTCAGTTTGTGCCATTTGACTTTTCCTTGACGAGTACTTTCTTTTGTCTTTTCTCCTCTCTCTTAGTGCGCTTGGAAAGAAGATCGATTCACTGGTGTTGCAACAAACGAAAAGGGACTTCAATTGTCCTAGGTGGCACCAGTGGGTGTCAGTGACACACAGAGGAGTAAACCTGTTGCTAGACAAAATGAGTGAGGTGAGGGAGGGTGCTGGTCCTGTGAAAGAGAGCTCCAGTCTGAGCCAGCAGCACCGCCTACGCATGCAGCACCTTTCTCCTGAGGACGCGTGCCAGCACTTCTGGAGCTTCTGTCTGTGTGAGGCACCTGGGCCTGGAGAGGCTGTCAGCCAACTTCAGGAATTATGCCATCAGTGGCTGAGGCCA
>NW_004524989.1:6486-7149 GCF_000260255.1 Octodon degus
TCTTGTCTTCATTTTAGTTTTCCCATATTGTGTGTATAGCTCTTCTGACAACATAGTGACACAAGGTCTCATTAATCTTGTGATCACCTCCCAAATCTGGGCCCTGTGCCCTCTAAACCAAAAGTAAGTTCTGTGCTAATGAGAGTGGGAATTATTTCTAGGTCACATCCCAAGAGCTGAGAAGAAAGATGGTAGTGCTCTTGGGAAGCACTCTGGTGACCCCCAGCTTCAACCGGATGCCTGTGGAACCCCAGCTGAGATGCTTGTTCCAGACAGAAAGGCGGAATAAATGCTACGTCCTACAAGAACGGCTTGGCTGGCATACTCACAAAGAGGTCCACCTCATGTATGAAAGAGGTGAGAGCTTCATAGTAGTTCTTCTAGGAGCTGTGATGCCAATTGGTTTAGCTAGAATGGAGTATAGTGACGGCGAACCTTCTGGAGCTTTCAGTGACAACCAACAGCCTGATGTGGCATGTGTCATAGATTGGCCACCACTTGTGTAGGAGATTTCTAGGGTCCTAGTCCTGCTTGCTTTTGCTTCCCAGGTGGGAATAAAGGAGGTGACTGAAGGTTGGAGTAGGCCTGAGTTACAGCAATTACTTACAACAGCCCAAGTGACAACCCTGATATTTGCACCTTGGCCTTTGCGCCTTAGTGGTT
>NW_004524989.1:9064-27851 GCF_000260255.1 Octodon degus
CTTTGCTGAGCAGCATGCCCTGTCCCTGGATGAGCATTTAGCCACTGAGAGATACCTTTGCTGCCTCTGTCATTCGGCTGCTTGAATACAGTGCCGAGAACATTCCTGTATAGGATTTTTGGTAGGGTTTTCACTTCTCTGGGATAAATACTTTTAAGTGTGCAGCTACTGGCTCCTACGATAATTGATAATTGCATGTTTTACTTAGGGGAAACTGGCAAGCTGTTTTCCATATGGCATCCTTTTTCATATTCCCTCTAACAGTGTATGAGCAATTTAGTTTTTCTAAATCTTTGCCTGTATTTAGGATTATTAATTTTGATACTTTTAGACATTCTGACAGGTGTGTAGTGATATCACATTATGGTTTTGATTTGCATTTCTTTAAAGGCTAAAGATATTTTATATCTTTTCATGTGCCTATTTGCCATCTCTGTATCATTTTTAGTGAAATGTCTTCTTCTTTTTTTTTTCTTTTTAATGGAACTGGGGATTGATCTCAGAGCCTTGTGCTTGCCAGGGAAGCACTTATTCCATTGAACCATCTCCTTGTCCCCAGTGAAATGTCTTTTGTCCACATCTTAACTGACTTTTTAGCTATTGAGTTTCAGTATTTTTTGTTCTCTAGAATACTTTGACAGTTGTATGCTTTTTTGTCAGTTTCTTCCAGTCTGTTTATGGTCTTGACCTGGGTTTCCACAGAGTGAAGTTTTCATTTGGATGAGAACCAGCTGTTTTCTCTGTGACACACTGGGATTTTGGCGTCAGGTCTAGAGCACTGATTAGCTTTGCCTTAGATCCCTATGGTTTTCTTCTAACACTTTTATAATTTTATGTTTTACATTTAAGTCCATGATCACTTTTGAGTTAATGTTATATAAAATCTGAAGTCACCTATGGAAGTTCAGTTGCTTTATCATCACTTGCCATTTGTTGAATTGCTCCATTGAATTGCTTTTGTGCTTCTTGTCAAGGATAAGTTGGGAATAGTATTTCTGAACTACTCCACTGAGCTATGTGTCTGCCCTCTGAATATTGCACTCACTTGATTATTGTAGTTGCATAGTAAGCCTTAGTACCTACTGGGTAGAGTAACTCCCCCCTCTTTATTCTCCTTTTCAAGTTCTTTTTAGCTGTTGTAGGCCCTGTGCCTCTCCACATAAATTTCAGAGTAAGCTTATGTCTGTCTGTCTGTCTGTCTATCCATCTAGGTACCATGAATCAAACTCAGGACCTTGCACTTGTCAGGGAGGAACTGTGCTGCTGAGCTGTATCCCCTCATCTGTGTCTAAAATAAACTTGGTTTGAATTTTGCCAGAAATCACACTAAAGCTATACACATTAAATAATTTGAAGATTGATGCCTAATTATTTGTCTTCGATTTCTTTCATCAAAATTTTGTAATTTTTAGTGTATTTATGCTCTAGATCTTTAAAGTATAGGCCTATTTTTTCATGTTCATTGGAATAATTGTAAATGATGCTATTTTTGATTTTTTCTGTATTTTTATTGTGTTTTATACTGTAGTGCCGTGAATCTAGTATCATGTGATTCTTCTGAATTCAATTTTTAGTTCTATGTATTTTTTATTCATAGATTTCATGGGATTTTCTAAATGAGCAATGGAAAATCTAGGCTGCAATGCTTTTTCTTTCTTATTTGCCCTCATGACAGTAGATTGTACTTCTATTATTGAAATAAAGTGATAAGAGAAGACATCTTTTAATTCTCTGTTTTAGCATGAAAATATTCTGTTTTTCATCATTTCATTAACTATGATGTTAGCACTGGGCTTTTTTGGTTGATATTTATCACGGTGGTATAATTCCCAACTTTATGGATTTCTTATCATGAATGGATGTGGGACTGTGTGAAATAATTTATCTATGCCATTTGATAGCAGCAGATCGTGTTCCTTCTTTAGTTTATTAGAATGGTGGATTCTGTCTATTTTGAAGTGCAGAATAAGCCTTGTATACCTGTAATAAGTTCTACATAATTTGGTTACATTAAGTTAATGAATGTTTTGTTGACAAGTATTTTTGGGGGGTTATGTTTTGCTTTTTGGGTCAGGGCTGGCCTTGAACTCACTGTGTAGCCTAGGCTGGGCTTGAATTCACAGCCTCCTGAATGCTAGGATTGCAGGGATGCACCACCACCATGCCCAGGTCCATTGACAGTATTTGTATTTGAGTTTGTAGGAGATGTTAGCCTGTAATTTTCTTCTTTAGTACTGTACATATGGTTTTACTATTAGCATAATATTGGTATTAAAATGAGTTCAGTATTTCCTCATCTTTCCTGTCAGATTATAAAGAATGGTTAATTCTTTACATATTTGCTAGACTTTGCTAGTGACACCATTTGGACGTGGAGTGTTTTTTCATGGGGAGTTTTAAAATTATGAATTATTTGAATGGTTTTAGTGTTCTTCAGGTTATCTGTTTCATATTTGTTGCACTTTGCTAGTTGTGAAGGAATTGGTCCATTTTTACTAACTTTTTAAATCCATGAATGTAAAGTTCAGAGTAGAGAGGCACCTTAGTTTTCACCCTTAATTTATTGCATCAGTTTGCTTAAGGTAGCTGTGTTCATGTTTGTTATCCAGTGCAGAGCTTGAGAATAGAAGCACAATTTTGCCAGTGGAATCCCTTGCAAATAGCAGCTTTCGTGCACCGAGGTATTACTGTACTCGCTTACTATATCTTAATGCTGCAGAGTATGTAGTGATGCACTGCTCACCCTTTCCCCATCTGTTCTTCTGGTTTTCATCCTTCTTCATGACGGGGCTCTCCTTTTTGCCCAGGTGGTCTTGAACTCGTTATCCTCCTGGTTCAGCCTCTCTATTCTGGACATTGGTGATGTACGTCTGTAGTTTTGTTAGTCTTGGTAAAGGTGTGGCTGTTTTATTAGCTTTTCTAACCAGAAGCTTTCTGTTTCAGTGCACTTCCTGCTCCCAGTTTTGGTATTTCCCCGTTTCAGCCTGCTTTGCATTTATTTTCCCTTCTGTGTTGTTTCTGGGGGTAGGAACTCAGATGACTGAGATGTGTCCTCTCCTTTTTTCTACTGTAAGCACTTAGGGTTGCAGAGTTTCCTCTTTTCACACTATTTAGCTGTAGTTTATACACACTGTTACACTTTGCTCTCATTTGACTCCATTGTAAGTTGTCCTTTGAGACCATCTTTGAGCTGTGCATTATTCAGAAATGGGTTGTTTTATCTTCACAGGTATTTGCGTTTAGTGACACAAACTAAATACTGGCAAGCAAGGTGTTCTGACTTCTGTACACTAGGCTTCCAGTAACATTTTTTTTTATTTTCAGAG
This sequence comes from Octodon degus, assembly GCF_000260255.1. Taxonomy (NCBI): domain Eukaryota; kingdom Metazoa; phylum Chordata; class Mammalia; order Rodentia; family Octodontidae; genus Octodon; species Octodon degus. The sequence goes on from NW_004524989.1 coordinate 12,391, forward strand.
CCTTAGTCATATTTGGTTCATATGGCACTGCTGAGGCCCCCTTGGGACCCAGCTGGTGGCAGCTGAAGCTATGGAAAACATTTTCCTTAAACAGGGTTTCTCTCAGAGGGGAAAAGAGTTGAGATCTATAGGGAGGTAGAGGCTTCCTAACCAAGCCCCTTGTTTCTGCTTTGCCCTTGTTGCCTACAAGAGAGGAAATCTCTTGCCTGTGGTATTCAAGAGGCTTCTTTTTGATTTTCATTGATTTGGCTAGTTTCTTTCCATTTCTGCTTATCTATCTTGATTTGTTTCCACCAGGGTTAGAAAAATCTTCAGCTCAGTATAGGAAGCAAGAATCTCTCCTGGCTGCACAGTGTTGATAAATTCCAGGCTGACAATCCCCTTTGCCAGTTGTATCTATTTTGCCTGATGCCGTCATGAGGTTTCCCAGGCTGAGCTAGGAAGGAATAAGAATCCCTGCATCTGAGTTACTTTTTTGATGTATTTTGGGGTATAAAATAGTCAGCTAGGTTATTCTTCCATTCCTAGGGCTCCAAATGAGTTCGCATCATCCCAATTTTTAGAATTCCCTTTTGGTTATGTCTTTCATTATTTAATGTGCTTGTTGTTGTGTCTTATAGGAAGGAACAGGGAGAGATAGATTTATGCCATTTTGTCAGACTAACCTGAAGTTTGCTATGTTTTAATCAGCAGTCATTATTAATTTTTCTTTTCGTTCCTGTAGTTTATTTGAGTGTTTTGTTTGTTCCAGGACTAAAGCTCAAAAATGACACCGGAAATGCTGAGCCTAATTCTGTTTCGGCATTAGAAATACAAGCAGCAGAATGCCAAGGACCAAAGACCAGAAAGAAAGTTGCCCAGAAAAGAAAAGCCAAAGAAAATCACAGTGATACACACAGGTTAGAGGACCAGGGTCAAGGTATTCCAAGGGAAAAGAGAAAGAATCGTTCAACTAGTGATGAAAACCTTCCAAAACAAAAGGTTCGTCAGAGAAAAGGTCACAAAGGGGAGAATTCATGTAAGTGTCAGGTTTGTGGAAAATGTTTCCAATGTCATGCTTACGTTGCTAAGCACCAGAGAATTCATACTAATGAGAAGCCTTACAAGTGTCCACAATGTGATAAGAGCTTTAGATGGAGTGTAGATATTAATAGGCACTTCTTGATACATCAAGGAATAAAACCATATAGTTGTTCATGGTGTGGAAAAAGCTTCAGTCATAGCACAAATCTACACACACACCAAAGAATTCACACAGGAGAGAAGCCTTTCAGATGTCATGAATGTGGGAGAACATTTGTTCAGAAAGCCCACCTTTGTAAACACCAGGAGACTCACTCAGGTGAGGCACGTTTCAGTTGTAAAACATGCATGAAAAAGTTTACCACGCAGTCAAGCCTTGTTAGACACCAGAAGTCACACAGATGTATGGAAGCATGCCCACAGTCTTCAGTCTGTGGTGAGTCCATATAGAGAATAACAAATGATGAGAGATTATTGAGTTGTGAGTTGCCCAATGATTGGAATCTGTTACTGGCCAAAAAATGTATGTCCCACATCACAGAAATGAACCTGTTTCTTACTCAGCATTATATCTTCAGTCCTTATCACAAAACTGATACATGCTGTGTTCTTTACAATTGAAAGGATTAAATACAAATATAGCCCCCCCCTCTCCCTATATATATTCTGATTACTCAGCACTTCTCTACCCTCAGTAATAGAAGTTCTTCGGGTATGAGATGTTGGGTAAATGTATGAGGCCATGAATCCCACTCCCATTCTTCATTTTTTTCTCAGGTGAGGTAGAAAATAAGAGTACACAAGGTCATCTAAAGAGAGCCTAGAAAGAATTAATAAGATTGAGGGGCCAGGGAGATGACTCAGTGGAATAAGTGCTTCCCTGGCAAGCACAAGGGCCTGAGTTCAATCCCTGGCTCTGGAAAAAGAAAAAAGAATTAATAAGATTGGGACAGTCTCACTGGTTATGTTCCTGTCTCCACTGACACCCAAGCCTAGGGCTCAGGGAAATTTAACCTGAGACACAACTAGAATGAAGTGTTTGTGCTGGAGAAATAATGTCCATTCTAGTTGTCATTCTCCTAAGAACCTACTGCTGCTGTGCTTTTCGTCAAATAATTCCAGGCAGCAGGGGAAGGCCTGAAGGCCAACACAAACCAAGAAACCTTACAAGAACTTACATTTCTCTTCTGTTGACCCTCTCAATTCCTGCTTATAGAATAAAATGATAGAGGATGCAGTCTGAGTCCTCATTCAGATTCCTCTTCTTTTCTAGAAAGCATAGAGCAGTGATGAGTGGCCTGTTTTGCCTTGATATATACAAGAGTCTTTTTAAAAGGCATGTACTCTTCCAGGGCCTAGTGAAAGTTCCATTGTTAGGACTGCTCCAGTTTATACACATACCTGAACACTGCCAGGATTTCTGATCATTTAGCTTATTGAGAAGGCAAGGAAAGCCCTGGGGCTTCGTAATATTGGTGCACATCGGATACCAGGAGGAAACATCCAAAAATCTTAGCAAAGTAACGTATGTGCCTTATGTTTATGGCCCCAGTTGCAACCAAAACACATGGAAACTCTTTTCTGATGTTTTTGCTTCCTTTTTAATGAAACAGTGTGTTATTAAAAAAAGTTGAAAGATACAACAGTCAGAGTTTGGTTTGGATATTGGCCAAGGCTTCTGTGTATTTATTTACTGTTTCCAAACATTTTCCTTTCTAATAAAAATGACATATCTCACTAAATTTAAATATTAAGCAAAACTCTTTTGCCTCCATACCACTCAGAACTTACAGTGCTCACTTCTTTTAGAATACATGGTTTTCAGGTATTTTTCTAGGAGGAGATAATTCTGAGCTTTTGATTTGTAAAACTGGGATTGTGATTCTTACCTCTCAGGGATGTTGTGAGTATTATATTGTACACACATGGAAGCATGCCTTATACTGTGGCCATTGTAAATGTGTAAACATTTCATGTGTTCTTCCTTTGTCTTTTCCCTATTTAGAAAAGAAAATAAACTTTGCATATTTGTTCAGCTTTTAAGCATACAAAGTGCTAACTTTTCTGTTATTTCCACCTCGATTTTTTAGAATGGTCATAAGGGTACTTCTCTGGTGCAATTCCTTTTTAGACATACTTCTCTATAGCTTTATAATACGCATTAAACAATAAGCTGGTATCCCACTTAAGCTACATACACTGCTCTTAACAGAACCAAAATATGCATATACTAGAAACCCTTTAATTTGAGATGCCTAAAATGGAGGGGAGGTGATAGCTAGGAGTATAAATTTTGTATATGATGTATATACCATTAGATACACCTTCAAGCTAATTAATTAAATGACTATAGTTGGAACCATAGGTTCTTACATTCTTGATATTGGTGACTGTCTCTGTTATTCTCTCATTGTGGGACAAAATACCTGACACCCAAAATTAAGGAAGGCAGGGTTTATTTAACTCACCATTAGTGGTGGTTTCAATCCATACTTGGCTGGATCTAAGGCAAAGTTGCACATAGCAGAAGGCAGCAGTTCATGGCAGCAGAAAACATCAAAAGAGCAAAGAGGAGTGGCAGCTAGCTAGCCTCTCTTCCTCTCTCATGGTATATGAACATTACATACCTCAGGGCAGTTGTAGCACTTACACTGATAATCACAGTATTGGATCATGAATTAAACACAAACCTTAGAAGCCACCCCAGTGGCTGCGTCAGGCTTTGGATGGACAACTCGACACAAACCATACCATTCTGCCCCTGAATCCCCAATGACTTATACACTTCCCTTTTGCAAAAGGCATTTTAGTTCACCCTTAAGAGTTACTGAAGTCCTAACAGCTTCAGCATTGCTAAAAAGTTCATTTCCCAAGTCTCCTCCAAGATCTAATGCAAACTCTTAGCTGTGAGCCCCTCTATAAATGAATAAACACATCCAACATACAATTGCACAAGATAAATGTTACCATTCCAAAAGTTACAAACTGCAGGATATAAAGCACTGGGACCATAGGAAGTCCATAATCCAGAAGGACACACATTAAGCCCTGTAGTTCCATGTGGAAAATCTGAAGCAATTTCTGGCAAATTGTGAGCTCCACCTCTGTGGCCCTTTTAGTGGTAAATCCCAAGGCTGCTTTCTTGGGTTGGCTTTGTTCCCTCCTTGCAAATTTACTTAGATGATCTACATTCCTGGCTTTTCCAAGCTTCTGGGGTTTCCACTGTGCATGAGGCTTTTCACTGACAGATTCACACACTGCGTTCCTAGGGGCACACTGCCAGGCCTCCCAGGCCTTCTGAAATCTAGGTGGAAGCCTTCTTAACCTCAGAATTCTTGCACTCTTTGAGTGCCTAAAACCAATGCCACATGGATGATGCCAAGGTCTGCTCCCAGCTGGAGCAGTAGCCAGGTTTTCTCTCTTGGCTGTAGGTGTTACGTGCCTGGGTTGCTGATCACTCTGACCCTGATTCCAAGGAACAAATTTTCTATGCTAGTGCCATTCTCAAACCTGGTGTGGCCTCTGCTGCCATTCTGGATCATGGTGCTCTGTGACTTTCTCCTCAAAGCAAAGTGTTTCAGTTTTTGCAGTTTTGAGTCTTCAAAGGGTAGAGATTTGCTGCTTCTTGTAAAGTCCTCAGGCTATCTTTTCTATTTTCTTGTTCTTTCTCAGGATTGAAGATTCCCTCAGCTTTATCTTTGCAGTCCATTGCTATATCGGCACTTTATTTCTGTGTCTTAGGATCTTTTTTTTCAGTACCAAGGACTGAACTCAGGACCCTGCGATTGCCAGGCAAGTGCTTATTCTACTGAGCTATCTCCCTGGCAGCACTTTCTGGCCAAACTCACAGCATTTTAAATCATCCTGCTGGGCTCCCTGCTCTTCATTCTCAACATAAATCTAAAAGCCCCCAACAATAGTCATGCCAGTGCCTCAACATTCAACTGCCTTAAAATTTCTTTTGCCAGATTAATCAGTCTGTCCTGCTTAATTTCAGTCTCAGGCAAATTCTCTGGACACAAGCAAAATGGAGACAAACTTTCTGCCAAGCCATAACACACATCAGCTGGAGTCCGACAACTATTGCAGTCCTTTCTCCCAGCAGAAACCTCCCCAGCCTGGTCTTTAAATGCAGGATTTCTGTCAGCCTTCTGGTCTTCTGAATTCTGAGCAGAATTTCCCATACAGAACAGCCTAAGGCATTCCAGTGCTTTCCTTTCAGATGATGTCTCCAAACTTTTCCTTTCTGTTCCCATAAGCCATTCCCAAAGACTCTTGAATGATATGGTCAGGTATAGTCACAGCAATAATCCCACTTCTTGGTACCAAATTCTGTCTTGGTTACTTTTCTCTCACTGATGGGACAAAATACCCAACACACAAAATTAAGGAAGAAAAGGTTTATTTAGCTCACTGTTAGTGGTAGTTTTAGTTCTTACTTGTCTGGCTCCAAGGCAGAGTAGCACATGGAAGAGGGCAGCAGTTCATGGTGGCGGGAAATAGCAAAGAGTAAAGGGAAGAGCAGTGGCAGTGGCAGCTAGCTAGCCTCTCTTCCTCCCTTATATTGTATGCAGATTACAATGGAGGTGGGTGTAGCACTCGCACCCATATTCCCAGCATTGGATCATCAACTATTTTTTAATTAATGTTATTGAGAAACAAATAACAATGAGACAGTTTCAAAACAGGATAGTAGGGCAGTTACAATAATTAATACATTGCATATTGTTGTCTTCATAGTAGTTATTTATAGTACAAGATGCAGACATGATATCCTGTCCAAACACTATTAGTACAAATCTTACTTTTCATTGAATTAAGAGAAAGTAGCTGTATATCTATCCTAACTATTTTGTACATACAGTTACAAAATGGTCCTTCATTTATATCCCCCTTTTTCATTTAGTTTTTTCAGAGATGGGGATTCAATTGCCCTTTAAATATTTGTTCTAATGGTGTTTGTAAATAGGATATTATGTCTGGCAGCAATTAACCACTAGGAAGAATGTATGCAATGTGTTAATTATTGAAACTGTCCTACCAATTTGATTTGAAGCTGTCTCATTGCTATTTGTTTATCAAAATTATGAGAAAAATAAAAAATAAATAAATATTGTAGGTGCGTGAATTCAGCCAAATAATCAAACATACTCTAGTATTCATAGTGGGTTATCCATAGGACTGTGCAGACCTCAAAAGTCATCTCTGAAATTGCTGGACTCCAGACCATGTTCCCTACTCTAGCTGTGCTTTCTACTACCCTCTTTTTTCCATAATTTTATTGAAAAACAAATAGCAATGAGACAGTTTCAAATCAAATTAGTAGGACAATTTCAATAATTAACACATTGCATACTGTCTTCCTAGTGGTTATTTGTTGTACAAGATGCAGACATGATATCCTATTTACAAACACCATTAGAACAAATCCCTCTATTCATTGAATTAAAAGAATGTAGCTGTATATCTGTCTTAACCATTCTGAATACACAGATACAAGATGGTCATTCATCTGTATCCCCCTTTTTTTTAGTTCTGTCATTTAAATATTATAGGTGTGTGAACTCAGTAAAATATTCCAAAATAGTCCAGTAGTCCATAATAGTATTTGGTCTTCCACATGACTGGCAATGTCAGAAGTTGTTGACCTGAGTCCCCTACAGCTCAACCTAACAGCATGGCTTTACTTCTTATATTCATTTTTATACTTTTCTGCTGGATGGTTAAGACCAAGATAAAGCAAGACCTATGCAACAAAAGTTGTAGCTTTTGGGTCTGATAAGGTCAGTGAAATCCCCTCAGGATTTATCCTGAGATCCTGTACCTCAGATTGTAGATCCTTTGTCAGTGTCAGCCATGTGGATGAGTCACAGCCATTGCTTGACCAATGTGCTCTCTGTGAAAGCCTGAGAGAATGTTTTCTCTCCATGTGACTCTCCTTAGGCACACTCTACATCATTGATCACTTTCCTCTGTGGCCCCATAATCTCCTTGATCAGAAAATTTGGGACACAACTGAGTTACATACAATAGAGGTTCTCATATATCCTGAGTCTTAATTGACCTTGGAAGGCTAGGGCCAAAATGTCAGCTTTCCTTGTGGCCCTCCTTTTTCTCTAATTTTTGGTCTGCAAACTAAGTTTGTTAACCCTCCAGAAGAGAAGCTTATCGTTATTACCATACAACCGAGGCTGTTGAGCTTAACCTCACTATCTGTCCGAATATCAAACATCTTAGGCATAGCATGGAACAGGTATTTTTCATCAAGTATTGATATGTTAAACTTTAAGTCCCTACAGAATATGACAAAAAATTTTAAAAATTAAATTATATTTAAAAAATAGGAATAAAGAATTGTATGTTTACACATAAGTCCAGGAATCTAACCATATACAACGTTGTTGCAGGACAGTCCTACAACACTCCTTTTCCTGTCTCCTGCTTTCATTCACCACCCCCTTCCTTTTCAAACAACCATCTACCCAACAGACAGCACTGCAGCAACCAGCATTTCATGACAAGCAGCACGTATTCAGAAGACCAGAATGACAGGCACTCCAAGCCTGAACCTCCTATTACAAATTGCCATCTTCAGTGCAGTTGCTTAGTTCACAGGTGTCGGCATATATAGTTAGAGTGAGAATCCTTCCAATTAACTGCTAGATTCTAAAATCTTCTGAAGATTCTCAGGATGGATCATCAACATATTATAAACTCTAGAAGATGCCCCAGTGACTGCATGAGACTTTGGGGGAACAACCAGACACAAACCATAACTGATCCATATCTTTATTTTTGTAATGTATTTAGTACAGCATTTACAGGGTCTCACTACATAGATCAGACTCATAGTGATCCTCCTGTATTCAGCCTCCCAAGCACTGGGATTACAGGCATGCGCCACCATGCCCAGGTTCAATTGCTGTCTCAGTGTGCCCTGGGGGTGGGGCCGGCATGGTATACCGGCGATTGAACCCCTAGTCCCTATGTCTGCCTAAGTAGGTGTTTTAATCTGCTGAGCTATCTGGCCGGCCCCAATCCATATCTTGATTTTTATTAGTCTTGATAAAGGTTTAGCTGTCTTACTCATTTTTTAACTAGAAGCTTTGTTTTACTGCAGATTTTCCTCTTATCAGACTTTAACTTCAATTTATATATTTTGTTATACTTTCCCTTCATTTGACTTTATCCTAAATTTTCCTTTGAGACTGTCTTTGTACTGTTAATTATTTAGAAATAGGTTGTTTTATTTCCACACATATTTAAGTTTTTCTATTTTTTTGTTCTACATTTTCTGTCTGAATTGCCTTTGTCACTGAAGTTTAAATTTTCTTGGTTCTTCATCAGTGAATGATTTTCTTATTGAATCCTGATTCTTTCATATAATATAAGACTCTGGGTCCTACTAAATATTTTATCTTAAATATTTAAATTAAATGTTGGCACACAATGTCTTCCCTTTATTCTTGTAGTTTTGTCTTATTCTTCTGTTTGTACACAGATGAAGACAGGCAAGAACAAGTATTTACTTTAATATATTGCCAGGACTGTTAAATATTGCAGTTAATTTGGCAAAACCTCTGATTTTTTTCTCAAAAAGGTAAACACACTTGACACATGATCCAGTAATTGCACTGCTAGATCTGTATCCTACCAAGAAAGAGAAATAATCTTTTTGTGACAGGGGCTCACTATGTGGGACTGACCTTGAACTCGCATATGCAGCCACCGTGGCCTCGAATGCATGGTCATCTTCCTGTCTCAGTGTCCCAAATGCTGGGATTACAGGTGTGTGCCACCACACCTGGGAAAGACTAAAAAGTCATACATGAATATAGATAGAAGTGCTCTGCATAGTAACTAAATTGTGAAACTTGCCTTCTGCTTACTAGGACTTAGTTTGCTCTTTTTTAATCATGATCTTGAGATACATTATTAGGTTATTCACTTTTTTGAGACTGCTACTTTTGTTATACAGGACTCACTGCCATCTTCCCTGTTTTTGCTGTATTCCTTGCATTTTGGTATATTTTGTTTCCATTTTTATTTGACTGGATTTTTAAAATTGCCTCTCTCACTTCTTGAATGATCTACTGTTCACTCAAAAGTGTAGTGTTCATTCTCCACATGACTGGATAATGTCTCAGTTTCTCTTTCTCTTTATTTCTACTTTGTCTCCATTAGGATCAGGGAAGATGCATGACATTATTTCACTTGGGGGTACTGTAGATTAAACCCAGGGCCTTTTCACTGGGCTACATTATTGGGCCATTTTTAATTTTTGCTTTGAAACAGGGTTTTACTAAGTTGCCAAATTGACCAGTCTGGATTTGAACTTTCAATCCTCTTGACTCAGCCTCCCAGAGTTCTGAGTTTATAGGTATGTACCACTGTGATTCACTTTGAATTTTTTCAAGACTTCTTGTATGGTCTGATATGTGGTTCATTCTAGAAATAGTTCCATGCAGTACTGTAAAGATATTCTACTTCTGTTAGGTGTAATAATCTATAGTTATTTACTACATTAAGTAAATTTTTAACGAAACTTTTAACTGTAAATTTTGGTAGTTTGGAAAGTCTAGAACATCATGCATGACACTAAAGTATAACATAATGTTAGATGGAAATAGACTAAAGAGATTGACAATATATTTTGAAAGGTGATGTTTTAAAACACAAATAATAGTTGAATCAATTCATTAGTTATAATCTATAAAAACATACAGCTGAGAGTAATCAGTTGTAGTTCATTTCTAGGATGATATGAAATGTGCTTCTGCTTTTTAAAGAAAGTCATTAAACACTGTCAAAGTAGGCTGGAAAATCTTCTGCAGAGGAAGCCTTTCCATTAGAAAAGAGTTCATCCTCCTTAAGAATTCTTATCTCCTTTTATTCAGATAATAAAGTTGCATTTCTAATTCTAATATTGAAAACAGCACACTTTATGTAAATATACTTATATCTGGAGTCCATCTATGCACTTGCAATAACAATACTTAAAAATCACACAATTCGGTCTTGCTTTTAATACAGTCAGCTAGTTGTATCTTTAATTGGAGACAAATACATTTGCATGCAGTGTTATTTTTAAAAGTTATGTAATCATTGCTGTCAGTTTGTTGGTTTTGTTTTGTTTTTTTTGAATGACCTATGTTCATTTCTCTCTTCCTTATTCTTCTTTGAGGATTTGATAGTTTTCTTTTTTTTTTTTTTTTTTTTTTTGTGGTACTGGGGATTGAACTCAGGATGCTATGCTTGCCAGGCAAGTGCTTATTCTACTGAGCTATTTCCCTGGCCCTTGATAGTTTTCAGAGTTAATAATATTTGATTGTTTCTTAATTCTCGTGCATGTATCTATTATTCTTTCTTGTGTTCATAATTGTGTCTATCTTGCATACTCCTGTGTAGGGCTCATTTAAGTAACTTCTGTAATGCCAGTTTGGTGTTGATGAATTTCATTAGTTTATGCTCATCTTGGAGGGCTTTTATTTCTCCTTCAATTCTCAAAGATAATTGCTGATTATAGAAATCTTGGTTAGCAGTAATTTGGGGGCGCTTGAGATGTGTACTATTCCTACACATCTTGGCCTTTAGAGCTTCTGCTGAGAAATCTGCTGTTGTTCTGACTGGCTTGCCTTTTATAAGTCACTAGGTGTTTTCCTCTTGCAAGCTTCTGTATTCTCTCTTTTTTCTATGTTCTTGAAATTTTAATTATAATTCCACATGGTGAGATTCTACTCTGGTCATGTCTGTGTATGGTTCTAAATGCCTCCTATACTTGGATATCCATGCTTTCACAAGATTTTGGAAATTTTCTGCTATTATTTCACTGAATAGATCATTTGTGCTTTTAGCTTGTGCCTTGATGCTGTCTTCTATGCCCAATATTTCTGTGATAATTGGAATGTATCCTAGACATCTTGCGTATTGTATCCTAGTTTCTTTTTTCTGTATTATTTGCTGGATATGATAATCCATCAACTTTGTCTTCAAACTCTGAAATTTTTCTGCTTGATCTAATCAGTTACTGAAGCTTTGTGCTGTATTTTTTTTTCATCTGACTTGTTGAGCTTCCCAGATTTCCAGCTGGTTGTTTTTAAATTCTACATTTCATAGTTGGGTAATTCTAGGACATCATGCATGACATGAAAGTATAACTCATAAACTTTTGATGGAAATAGACTAATGGAATTGAGTGCTTCACTTCTTGTATTTCTAGTTCTTTTTTGGAAACTTTGTCCCTTTATTGACTTGATTTTTCTCATGCTGTATTATCTGTTAATTCACTCAGCTTTTTTCTCTTTGAAGTCATCGATCAGTAAAATGACCAGTATTTTAGCCATGTTTATAACTTTGGTGATTACCAAAGAATTATGAAGCCTGAAGGAGTCATATTACCTTGACTTTTCATATATTTTGTGTTTCTCTATTGAGAATTGTGTACCTGTTGGCATGGGTTCCTCTTTAGCTTTTATGTGATAGTCTTCTTAGTGACCATCTTTTGGGAGCTCCATCCCTGGTACTCCTGAGAGAGGATAGGCAAGCTGCATTAAAAACAACCACACTAAGACAAATTTGTTTGGGTCCCCCCCTCCCAGGCAGCAGAGTTTGGCTTTGCACGCTACCTCATACAGTACTTGTCGCTGAGTTGCCTTCCCATGCGTTTCAGCTTTCAGAACATTTCTTTCTTGATCCCTGGACCTCTTCCTTTAATTTCCTCTTTAGGATATAGTTTCTTCTTTCTATGTCTTAACTCTTCTCACTTGCAGAGTTACGTGAAGGATCTCATGCTCCACCACTTCCCCAGAAGCCTGACCTCTTGAGTCATTCAGTATGGAAGTTTCATGGAAAGCATTGGTACCACTCTTCTCCCTGATGCCCAGGGTACCAGCTACAGCTCAGATTTATTGTTTTCTCATGGAGTTTTGGAAAATCCTCTTAATCTCTTTATTTTATGCTAAGGTAGCCTGCTGTTAGAGGTGTTTCTTTATTCTTCCCAGAAGAAAAATCTGAATCTGGCATGCTCCTTTTTTAAAACACAACCACGGTCACTATAACCATTACTCCTACATCTAAATGTAGATTATTAACTATTTAGCAAAATAAATGGAAAACCCTGATCTTTGTATCCTATCTTTCATTAACACTAAGGAAATGGCCCAGGTGCATAAGGGAGAAGTAGAGAAGATAATGCAGAAATCTGACATGCAGAACAGGGATGTAGAGAATTCCAGAGCCTCTGTTCCTTCACAAAACTCTTTGTGGTTTGCATGCCAGCTTGTGATACACTGCAAAGCAATGCTTAAAGCATCCAGTCCCAGAATTCACCTTAGACCAGGGATACACCTCCTTATTGTTTTGCTGGTAAATGCAAATGAATTGTTTGTTCTCCAGAGACAGTGGCTTTCAGTCTCCTGTTGTTGTGTCCAGTGGGAGGTCTCTGAAGAAGTGGGGTTAGGAGTCCTCCCTCATGACCTTCCACCTCTCTTTAGGTGCTTGCCTTCACTCCAGTGAAGAATGGCAGAGTGGGGCTCATAGTATAAATGGTATGATTTTATACTGTTAATCATCCATGTTTTGCCCTGATTTTTAAATTTCTCCCTGCAAAATCATCATATGCTGTGTAGAATTTGGACACACATACTTACCTCTCAAATTAATGGCAGAAGAGATGTGATGTGCACCCCAATCTCATGACAACCTCTGAGTCTTCGAGTTCTTGCATGGAATGTTGGGCTGGACAAAATCACCTGCCCAGTGTGATCAACAAGGCTGTGAAAGACACCCTTTAAACCAATAGACCTTGGAAAGAAGCACCTCTGAGAGCCTGGAATAGATGACAAAGTCCAGATCATCAAACAGACCCAGATGCCTCTTGCTCCTGCCACCCCTCAATCCCCTGATGTAACATGTAAGAGTCATCGTGATTAATTGCTTTGAGGTACTTCCTGACAGACTCACAGATGGCCCCTGTGTGTTGCATGATGACTGATTGCCACTCTGGCTCTGTTCCCTTCTATTTTGACAGTGTAGGAACTTCTCTGCATGGCTCCCTGCATCTGTCAAAGTCAGAATTAAAGGCGACTCTATGAAGATTTCACAAGAAGGAAGGGATCCAGTACCCAGAACTCAATACTAACTGGTCAGTTCATGATCCACAGTAGCAAAGGTCAAGTGTATTACTGAGGAATGACAATGGAGCAGGAAGCTATGCCAATACAGGAAGTCTCTTGAGTACACAGAATAGAGGAAGAATCTACTACAGCTCAAGACAAGCCCTCCATGTGCACACAAGCCTACACTAGAATGCCAGCCCCACTCACTCCCAAAAGCCCAGGGCAATAATTTGTAATTCCTGGGGCAGGAATTTAACATAATGCCAAGAGCAGGGACAGGTGCCCATTGTGTTGAAAGTTTTTAAGTCTTGTGGTTGATGACAACTAGCCCAACATGACACATAACTGGGATTGGAAGAGAGCAAGTTGACATCTACAGCTTAAGCTCCTACTCACTTCACTCTAAGCAGTGGTGGCAAACATATGGCATGCATGCTGCAGTGGGCTGTTTGCATTATTGAAAGCTCTCAAAGATTCATTGTCATTGCTCTAGAGTATCTTTCAATAAATTTGACCAAATAGTGGCACCTTCCCTGCCTCCACTACCCAGTGGGGTTCAAATTCATGAGCTGGATGAGTTAGGTGATGACCCCAAAAGATATCACATTATATTATGACAGGAATAAAAAAGAACTGAGATGTGTTATGCACATGTACTGATTCCCCACAGTGAATTATGTACTTTAAATACATACAAATAAAAATAACAGGGCGGGGAGATGGCTCAGTAGAATAAGTGCTAGCCTGGCAAGCACAAGGGCCTGAGTTCAATCCCCGGTACCGCAAAAAAAAAAAAAAAAAAAAAAAAAAAAAAAAAAAAAGATTTACCTCCCTGTCTTCTTGTGTTTTAAAAAATTTAGCTCTTTGTGTTCAGATTTTCAAACAAGTGAAACCATGTGATACATAAGCTTGCATGTCAGATTTGTTTTTCATAATATGGCCTCAAGGTGCATCCATTTTCCTACAAATGACTTAAGGTATCCTTTGAGACAGCAGTACTCCATTGGCTAAGAACACCACATTTCCTTTATGTATTTATATATTGCTATACATAAAGACCACTTAAATTTAGCTGCTATAAATTTTGCTCTTATAAGCATGAGAATGCATCTATCACTGTAATATAAAGCCATTAACAGTTTTGGGATGAGAACTACAAAGAGAAAAGCACATTGAATAGGAATTCTAGTTTAATTTTTTGAGCAATCTTCATATTGATTTCCAAAGTGACTGTACTAGTTCGCATTCCCACCAGTAGTGTATAAGGGTTCCTTTTTCCTCACATCCACACCAGCATTTGTTATTATTTGATTGCTTGATGATGGCCGTTCTTTCTGGGGTAAGATGAAAACTCAGTGTTGTTTTAATTTTAATTTCTCTATGGTCAGAAATTTTGAGCATTTCTACATATATTTATTGGTGATTTGTACTTCTGTGAAGTGTCTAGTCATTGCAGGTGACTATTTTTTGACTGACTCTTTCATCTTTGAGAGTATAATTTCTGAGATCTTTTTTAAATTTTTTTTATTTTGAAGAGTAAAAATAAAAGTGAAAACAATTAGCACAAACAAAGACAGAAACAGGGTGACATACAACAATAAACGTGTTACAGATTTTAAAAACAAAGCTAGCTAATTAACAATGGTTGTTTTATTATCTATTTTTATCATCAAATCTGTTACTCAGATTAACAGATACAGTTATGTAAGATTGGACAAATAATTGAATATTACTGTTTGCTTTCAAGAATCCTTAATTTTGTTCTTGTCTTTTTTACTTTTTTAAAATTTATTTTAATGAAAGCATAATAATAATTGATAAGATATTAGAAACAGTACACTTTGCTTCCTATGTAGGAGCAAGGACTATCTTTCCATTTTCTAAATTCCTCTTCGATCTCTTTTTTCAGAGTATTGTAATTTTCATTGTATAGATATTTTACTTCCTTTGTTAGATTAATTCCTTTATTTATTTTATTTTATTTTTAGGAAAGGGTCTATAGCATGTTCAGAGTCTCACTACTAGATCAGACTCATAGTGATTCTCCTGTTTACAGCCTCCCAAGAGCTGGGATTACAGGTGCATGCCAGCACGCCCAGTCTCAATGGCCATCCCAGCATGCCCTGGGGATGGGGCCTGGCAAGGCAGGCCTAGGGATCAAACCCACAGCCCCTGTGTCTGCTTGCAGGCACTTTAATTCGCTGAGATATTTGGCCAGCCCTGTTAGATTAATTCCTAAGGTTTTCTTTTTTTGGATGCTATTGGAAAGGGTACTGTTTCTCTCAGTGAGTTTTGTGGGTTTTTTTATCTGTGTAGAGGAAT
>NW_004524989.1:37331-60880 GCF_000260255.1 Octodon degus
ACCAGCCCTATTCAATCATTTGTTATGGTAGCCATCTTTAAGATTTCTCCCAGTAATACCCACTTTAAGATATTCATTCCCTTGGGCAATACTCCATGCTAAATGTGGGCTAGACTTACTTCCAACTAATGTAACACATTTAACAGCTTACTTGGTATTGTGCATCTTTTCTATTTTAGCTACCTTAATTGTGTGAATTAACTCATTGTAGTTTTCTCTTGCATTTCTCATATGACTCATAATGAATGTCTTTTTTATATGTTTGTTTGCCATTTAATATGTGTTTTGATGAGGCTCAGGACGTCGTTCAGCGGTAGAACACTTACCTACCATTTATGAGGCAGAGGGTTCTGTCTCCAGCACACACACCACACACACACACACACAGACACGCACACACACACACACTCCCTCTGTAACTTGTCACAACTCCAGCAGAGTACTTTTTGTTCCTGCTGAATGGGGTGGGAGTGGAAGATAAGATTCCAGGTACAGTCACCCCAGGCATCTGAGTCCTGCCACTCACTTCTACATGGGCCTTGTGGAGTGTATTGTCTGGTACAGTGTCCATTCAAAGCTCTTATTTTCTTTAAAGAATCATATTTATGCTTTGTTTATTATTGTTATATATTTATATTTTCTCAATTCAAAGTCTCCATTAGATATGTGTTTTGCAAATATTTTCTCCCAGTCTGTATCTTACTTTTTAGTTTTAGTGATATTATGCTCCAAATAGTAATGGTCTTTATTTTCACAAAATTTAGTTTGTCTGTATTTTCTTTATGGTCCCAGCTTTTTGGTCCTTTGTAAGACAACTGTGCCTGCTCCAGTGTTATGAAAATGGTCTATTGCCTTGTAGAATTCTTAAAGTTTTAGTTTTCTATTTTGATCTGTTACTGCTATGCTGTAAGAGTGCCCTCTATCGTTCATTTTGAAATTTGGTTGTTATTGTAGCGGTGTTGAAATATTATAAACTGTTAAAATGAAATTGTAAGAGGGATCGTGTCAAGAGCACACTATAAGTGAATTACTGTCATTACCACAAGAGTGCGTTCCTGATTAAAAAGATGGATTTGACCTGATTTCCTCTTTCTGTCTTGTGCACGCTCACTTGCTGTCATGATGTGTCAGAACAGTACAAAGATGTCAGTGTCACACCCTTGGATGTCACATCCTGTGACTAAGACAGTTACACCCTCCAGAAGGAGATTTTGGGAATGAGATATAAGACAATGTTCTTTTCATTTTTAAAAATTAATCCAATAGAACACAAGAAATGAATTTTATTATGATGGCTATATGACCCTTAGCCTTATCAGGGTTGAAAATCTTAAATTTTTAAAATTTAAGATAAATTATTTTAAATTGATGCATAAAAACGCATGAATTGTGCACATTGGAGGCTTTGGGTATAGCTCAGTGGTACCTGCTTACCATTCCTGGTTCAGACCTCATCACTGCAAAAAATTGTACATGTTATTTTATTTTAATTTTACTTTTTGTGGTACTGGAGATTGAAGTCAGGGCCTTGCACATGCTAGGCAAACAGTACTATTGAGCTACATATCCAGGCCTAAAATTGTACATATTAATAGGACTAGTGTGATGTTTTGATATATGTGTACATCACATATGTAAATGTAATGTTCAGATCTGGTTCTAGATGTCTGTCTCAAACATGTATCATTTCTTTATGGTGAAAACATTCAATATCATTTGTTTCTTAATTTTGGGGGAAACAACTCATAATTGCTACAGTCACCCTTCCCCCTCACCACTTAGTATGGGCACAGATTGCAATTGTAATGGAAATTAAAACTGAAGCAACAGCATGAATTTATAGGGAAAGTTTATTGTAGGAAAGAAACAAAGCTGGCTTCCCTATAGTCAGCCCCAGGAAAGAGACCAAGAAATTGCCTACTTCACAGAGAACAGGCTCCTCCATAACCAGAGAAGCACCTAATCAATCGTATATTCTACTTTATGGAATCTCAGAAGACTGTCATTGATTTTATTTTTCTTCCAAAAGTGGCAGGGGCTTCCAGACAGCGGAATTTAGTTACTCCATAGGTATGAGTTTGCACAGGGCTTACATGTGCTTAAAATACGTGTTCTGCTCTCCCTTCCCCAGCATGGAGATTTTATTAGGGAAATATGCTCTAATGAGGGTATAGTGAAGTCTGGGATCAGTTCTCAGTCATATCCCTGACCATCTTTGCACGGGTCTCATCCAATATGCTGCACAGCCTGCTTCCTCACCTCAAGGACTGCACCCACTGTTCACTGAATAAATAGACCGTCTTTCCCTCCACTTTTGTCTAAAGTTTCACCTGGCTGGTTATTCTTGCTACTCCCCCATCCTGAGCAGTCACTCTCCTCAGCCCTCTGGTAATCACTATGCATTTTCAATTTCTGTGAGGTCCACCTTATTATAGTCTGTATGTTACTAAGACCATGAAGTATTTCTCTTTTTGTGCTTGACTTATTTCCTTAAACATATAAAAACCTTTTAAATATGGATATCTGGTCAATCCAGTGCTATTTGTAAAAAGACTCCCTTTCCTCACTGAACAACTTCATATAACCTTACATTAATACTATGTTATCTTGATTACTACAGCACTTAAAATTAAGTAGTGCAATTCTTTCAACGGTGTTCTTTCAGTTACACTGTCAGACTTCTTTTTTTATGTATTTATCTAATCATTTTGCCAGTATTCTGGTTGATATCTCAGAGCAGAAAAATGTTGTTACTCTGCCTTTTTTACACTCTTGTCATATTTTGATGACAACTAGACATTATTGATATAATACATCATGGCAACCTTTATGTGTGCAGTAATTTGGTTGGATTGTTTTATTGAATTATTTTCCTCCCCAACAAGAAGACCCTACTGACTTTTCTGTCAGACAGACTTGAGCTTTTTGCCAGTCATTCTGGGATGGCAATGGTTTTACTAGTGTCTCTTTGACTACTTTACAGGGTTATAGATAATAAACCTTTGAAATGGATTTTGTGCTCCTGAGTCTGTTCTATGCCACAAGGTGAGTGAACTTTGAGCCTTGATGTGCCTCTCTAGAGGAATCTGGATGCACACAGCTCTCCTAAATCAGGTCCCTTGACCAGTTACTTAATCCCTAAATATTCTTCAATACTCAAGAGTGTATATGCCCAGAGGACTGAGCTGCCTGACATTGTTAGCATGGAATGATTCACTTGTCATCAAGAAAATAGTCCACTCTCCTTTCATACCTGTTAAATGTTATTTGCCATTCATCATCAAAATTTATCTTGCCACTTTAGTCATTGCAGAACGATACTTGTGTTGCCTCAAATAGACTTTGCTTACTAGAACTATCTGCAGAGCCTTCAACAATTCTAGGGGCCGGAGAGATGGCTCAGTAGAATAAGCACTTGCCTGGCAATCACAAGGGCCTGAGTTCAATCCCTGGTTCTGCCAAAAAACAAACAAACAACCTCCCCTCAAAAAAAACAATTCTCCATATTCAACTTCATAAAACTTATTCAGGATTTGTCTTATCCTTTCTGCACTGTACAGTGTGATGACCTCATTCTTTCAAGGAGTAAACACTAAAGGCTTTAAAGTAGACTTATAAAATTGAGACTTTTATTTATTTATTTATTTATTTATTGCTCCAAATGCCTTCACGGCAGGTTTGGCTGGCTTGAGTTGTGGGGATCGAACCACAGCAACCTGAGCCTGACTGCTTTGTTGAAGCAGCCACTTAAAGAACTGAGCTAAGGGGCAGGCCCCCGAGGCTTTTACTTTTGATTGATTGGAAACCATATTCAAATAAATATACATAGGTTTGCTTCTGGGATGGTTATAATGGATTGCAGCTCCATGAATTTAGGATTCAGGAATTTAGTAATTCTCATGATATCAAGTGTATGCCATCACTGCAGTGTATCCTTCTCCTGCCTCTAATGCAGCTAATCTATAAATACTTGGACCTTTGCCATGAACAAATACCATACTGAGAGGCTTTCTTGCATTACATGGAAGAATTGGAGTTTCAGACCCAACTTTGCCAATGATATGAGTTGCATATATGAGTTGTGTATATGAGTTGTACATGAGTTATGTATGAGTTGTGCTCTTAGGCTCTCAGTAGAGCTATGTCAATCCAAGAGTCCACTTTACATGTACTGACGTAGAATCAGATGTATGGGAAAGTTAAACAATACCTTATTGGAAACTAGACTTCAAAATTTGAGGATTCAGTTGTTCCAAGTATTGTGCACTGAGGAAGAGGTGCAGTCCTTAAGGCTGTGCCCTTGGGGCCCACTCAGACACATCCAGAAGTGTGTTATACTAATTTCTCAACAAAATGAAAGTAACAAGATTAACCAGAATACATACAATGGAAAACATGCAGTATGTCATTCTTATGTTTTGGTATTGGTTTGATTTTTGATGCTGAGGATACAACCCAGGACCTCACATGTGCCAAATCATGCCCTCTAGAGTGAGCTACACCCCAATAAGTGGCCTTTTATGGCTCATATCCTTCACTTAGCATAGTGCTTTCAAGGCTCATCATTGCTGTAATTGTACCAGTGCTTCCTTTTTATGGCCAAGTAATATCCCATTGTAGGCTATACCATGTTCCATTTATCTCTTCATTAGTTAATAGGCATTGGGTTGTTTTCAATTTGGACTGTTATCAGTAATAATGCTGTGAATATTTATGTATAAATTTTTATTCGAACACATGTTTTCAGTTCCTTTGGAGTTGAATTGCTAGGCTATATGGCAATATTGTTTCCACAGGGCTTGTGCCATTTTACATTCCGACTGCCCAAGTGCAAGTGTTCCATTTCAGCACGTCTTTGCTCAGATTTATTTTTTCAGTTTTCTTTTATTATATAATCCTACTGGATGCGAGGTAGTAACTTACAGTTTTATTTTGCTGTTGCCTAATAACTATTGATATTGTTAACTTTCTTTTAAAGGGTTTGTGTCTTGCTTACTTTTCTCTAATTGCTTGTACAAAATATCCAACATCCAGAATTAAGAAAGCAAAGGTTTACTTAGCTCACAGTTTGTGGAGGTTTCAGTCCATACTCGGCTGACTCCAAAGCAGGGTGGTACATGGCAGAGGGAAGCAGTGAATGGCTTCGGAAAGCAGCAAAAGTAGCAGAGCAAAGGGGAGGAGCAGTGGCAGAGAGCAAGTCTTTTCCTTCCCTCATACTGCATGCAGGCTGTCCGCCCCAGGGCAGGTGTAGCACTCACATCCATAATCCCCACATTGGACCATTAGTTAATCGCAAACTCTAGAAGCCTGCCCCGTGACAGGATGAGGCTTTGGGGGGGGGCATCTAGACACAATCCATGACAGCTTGTTAGTCATTTTTATATCTTTCAAGAAATATCTTTCAAATCCTTTGTCTATTCTTAAATCGGCATTTCTTCTTGAATTGTAAGAGTTCTGTGTATGTTTCTTTTCTTTTTTTTTGCAGAACCGGGGATTGAACTCAGGCCCTTGCACTTATCAGTGAAGTGCTTTTTCTACTGATTTTTTTTGTGGTACCAGGGATTGAATTCAGTACCTTGTGCTTGCCAGGCAAGCACTTATTCCACTGAGCCATCTCCCCAGCCCCTATGTACGTTTTTCATAATTTTTGGTGTGTGGCTTCCAAGTATTTGGCCCCATCCCCATTTTCTGGGTTCTCCTTTCACTTTCTAGTACTGTCTTTGGATACAAAAATGTTTTAAATTTTCACAAAGCCCAACTTACTTGGTTTTTTGTCTTATTCAATGCCATACTTTGCTAGGGATGGAGAAACAAAGAAATAAATCAACAAAAGACTGCTAATATGAAAAAGAGTAAAGAGAATGTATTGACTGGCTAAGGCATAAGGGCAATGGACTCAAAAAAGGGTGAGATAGTTGACCTCTGTATACAGCTTAAAAGGTTGGGTCTTGGGCATCTGGAATGAAAGCAGGTGGCCCATTCTATGGAAAATTCTTTATTTAAAAATAATTTTTGAGAAATAAATAGCAATGAGATAGTTTCAAAACTGATTAGTAGGACAGTTTCAATACTGAATACATTGTATATTATTGTCTTAGTGGTTATTCATTGTACAAGATGCAGACATGATATCCTGTTTACAAACACTACTAGAACAAATATTTCTATTCATTGGATTAAGAGAAAGTAGCTGTATATCTATCATAACTATTTGCATATACAGATACAAAATGGTCGTTCATTTGTATCCCCTTTTTTGTTTAGTTGTCACAGATGGGTATTTCATTGTCATTTAAATATTGTAGGTGCGTGAATTCAGCAAAATATTCCAACATAGTCCAGTAGTGCATAATAGAGGTGGGTTTTCCATAGGACTGGCAATGGCAGAAGTTGTTGACTTGAGCCTTTGGAAAGCAGAAAATTCTTTAAAGCAGTTTTTTTTTTTCTTCGAAACCAGGGATTGGACTCAGGCCCTTGTGCTTGCCAGGGAAGCGCTTATTCTACTGAACCATCTCCCTGGCCCCTTTAAAGCAGTTCGTAAAGGGAAATTTGAAACTGTAAATATCTAAATTAAAAGAAAGACCTCAAACCAGTCATTTCACCTTCTATGTTAAGAAGCTACAAAAAGAAAATCAAATTAAACCTGAAGAAAAAAGATAGAGATAATAAAAACCATAGTGCAAGTATATGGAATAGGCACTGGAGAAACAAGAAGACAGTGAAAGAAAAAAATCAGTAAAATTGGCAACCGTTTGGAGAGAGTGACAACGAGAAACCCCTGGCTTCTGTGGGTGAGGCTAACAGCAGAACCTGTCTCTGACAGGCTGCTGAGGATCCCAGCACTACAGAAGGCAAGAGGGCTGGGTGGGAACCAGTCTTTTCTCCTCTCTGGAATGTGCTGTGCTGGGTTAACAAATTCGCAACTGCTGGCTTGAGCCAACATCTTTGGTCTGCGTGTGGCTGGACCCCGAGGAAAGACGTTACAAGTAGCATTAGAGTTACTATAAAAATGTCAGCTTCCTTTCAAATCCCAAGAAAAGAAAGAAATAGTTGTGTTCTATACATTTTAGTATACTTGATGCTCACTTTCATTTGCATAGTCTCTATTTTTTGTGATTTGTCCTTTGAGGCAATAGTTATTTAGAAAAAAATAGTTATTTAGTAGTATATTGTTCAATTTCTGCAGAATTGTGATCTTTCTAAGTTTCTTTCTCTTATTGGCTTCTCATTTCATTCCTTTGTAGTTAGAAAACATATGTCATATGATTTTATTTCTTTAAATTTATTGAGGCTTGTTTTATGGTTTAGCATATGATGTATTCTGGAAAATATTTCATGTGTGCTTTGAGGAATGTGCTTTCTTGCTGTTGCTGGGTGGTGTGCTGTTTGAGTTTTCTATTTACTGGTTGGTCTTTTGCCTCACTGCTCTATTCATAATTGAAAGAGAGATGTTGAATTTTCCAACTATTACTGCTGAGTTTTCTGTTTCTCACGTCAATTCTGTCAGATTTTGCTTCATGTAGTTTAGGACTAACTATGTATCAGTCAGCGTTTACTAGAGAAAGAGTTATAACACAAGATGTACAGATGTATAAGAAATTCCAAGATTGGCTTACGACAGTCAGCCACAGAGTTGAATGAGGAAGCGTGCAGAGGTGTCTGCACACTGGAGACTGGAAGATTCAGTCCAAGGGCTGGAGCTCACTGCAGTGTTCTGTGCAAGTCTGTACTAGGAGGCCGATGGGCCTGTGACACGAAGCTGATGAGTCCAAACAGGAAGGCTGTTAGACGTGAGCCAAAGAATCTGTGCTAGAAGCCAGGAGACGACATCTAAGCCGAAGGCAAAGATTGGAGCTCCTCTGAAGAAAGGGAAGCCCCTCTGTCCTTCCTCATTTCTTTTTTATACAATCTAGGTAATGAGCCCCCCGATGGTGGCTCCTCTACCCCCTGGGATGTAGAATCACTGATGTAGTTAAGCTTCTAAACTTCTCAGGTTGACACAATCAACTACAATACTGTTAGTTGCTAATATTTTTAACTGCTGTTATTTCTTGCTAGATTGATTGATCTGTCATTATATAAGGTCCTTCTTTAACTTTAGTAACAACTTCAAGGTCCATCATGAATAGAATCTCTAGATCTTTTTTGGGTATTGTTTGCATATCTTTGTAAAATTTTTTATTTATCTATTTTTGTGGTACTGGGGATGGAATCCAAGAATGCACTACCGCTGAGATACACTCCCCAGTCTATATTTTTTTTTTTTATTTTGTGGTACCTGGGATTGAATTTAGGTCCCTGCGCTTGCCAGGCAAGCACTTATTCTACTGAGCTATCTCCCTGGCCCCATTTTATTTATTTAATTTATTTATTTTTTTTTCGGTACCGGGGATTGAACTCAGGACCCCACAGTCTATTTTTTGAGATGAGGTCTCGCTAAATTACCTGGCCTGGACTTGAAACTGCAGTTCTCCCGCTTTGTTCACCGAAGTAGCTAGGTTAACAGGTTATAGCATCATACCTGGCTTTTATTTTTGATCAACAAATAATGACAATATTGTAGTGCACAATATATTTCGATATCTTCCTCCATCCTTTTTTCAGAGTTATTTTGTCTTTGAGTGTTAGGTATGTCCCTTATAGGCAGCTTATGTTGTTGGATCGCGCTTTTTTAAAAACATTCAATCTTACGCAGGCGCGGGGGTTTGGGGTTCAATCCCTGGCGTGCTGTGCCAGCCCCACCCCTGGGGAGCACTGGGAGGGCAACTGAGACTAGGCATGGGGGCATGTGCCTGTAATCCAGGGCTTGGGAGGCTGAAGACAGGAGGATCGCTAGGAGTCCCGTCTGTGTAGTGAGCCCCTGTAGACACTGTACTAAATACATACAAAAATTCAATCTTTGCATTTGTATTAGTGCTTTAGTCCATTTGACTTTAATGTAATTTCTTATAAAATGCGATATACATCGACAGGTTTGCTGCTTGTTTTCTGTACGTCTTCTATTTTTTTATGCTGGTCTGTAGCCCCACTACTTCTTCCTTTTACTTAAAATAGATACTATCCTCATATAAATTTTCTTTGTTATTTACACCTTTTGGCCAATTTCTTTGTGATCCTGATGATTACAAATAACATTTTAATTTATAACAATTTGGCCTAGGTAAGTATCAACTTAATTTCCAGAGTCCAGTGAAATTTGATTCCTGTGCAGCCACCAGAAAGTCTGTATCTGGCCCCTCCAAGACTTTTTAAAAATTCATTTGAGGCAGGGCCTTGCTCTGTAATTCAGGATGGTCTTGAACTATGTAGCCCAGGTTTGTCTCAAACTTGCAGAGATCTTCCTGCCTCAGCCTTGCAGATGCTGGGATTATGGGCATGTACCACCATGCCTGACTCAAAAGAGACTCCTTAAAGGTACCCAAGAGGAAGTGCTCCTAGGGAAAATGATGGAAGCTGCAAAGTCTTTTGCGACTTCACTGCAGAGCTAATACAGCCTCACTTCTGCTGGATTCCTTTTGTAGCAGCTTCAGGTTACCATAGATTCAGGGTAGACCATATAGAACAATGTTGTCTATGGATAGATTTCTAAATTGCTGTGTAAAAATTTGTAATTGTTTATTTCTATTATTTTTACTATTTTTTAATTTTTAAATTTTTTCACATTCTGTAGGGATTTAAAGTTAAGTGTATCAACAATTGATGGAAAATCCTGTTCCATGTTATGTCTAAGGGATTTGATATTCAGACAGATAATGATGTTAAGCTCAACAGCCTATGTTTTAGGGTAATAATATCATTAAGCTTCTCTTCTGGAGAGTTAACAACTTAAGTTTGCAGACCAAAAAATTAGAGAAAAAGAAGGGCTACGAGGATAGCCAACACTGTGGCCCTAGCCCTTCAAGGTCAGTGAGGATTCAGGACACAGGAGAACTGTACTGTAACATCCTGTAACTCAGCGGTGTCCCAAATTTTCTGATCAAGGAGATTATGGGGCCACAGAGGAAAGCGATTGATGATGTATAATGTGCCTAAGGAGAGTCAACTAGAGAGAAAACATACTCTTGGGCTTTCACAGAGAGCAAATTGGTCAAGCAATGGCCGTGACTCATCCACATGGCTGACACTGACAAAGGATCTACAAACTGAGGTACAGGATCTCAGGATAAATCCTGAGGGGATTTGACTGACCTTATCAGACCCAAAAGCTACAACTTTTGTTGCATAGCTCTTGCTTTGTCTTGGTCTTAACCATCCAGCAGAAAAGTATAAAAACGAGATATAAAAAATAAAGCCATTCTCTTAATGAATAGAATGATTTTTTCTAATGGTGTTTGTAAGTAGGATCACAAGTCTGCATCTTGTACAGCAATTAACCACTAAGAAGAATATATGCAGTGTATTATTTGTTGAAACTGTACTTTCAATTTGATTTGAAACTGTCTCATTGCTATATGTTTATCAATAAAACTTTGAAAAGAAAAAAAAATAAAAATAAAAAAAAATAAAGCCATATTAATATGCTGAGCTGTAAAAGGCTCAAGTCAACAACTTCTGACATTGCCAAGCCTATGGATAATCCACTAATATTATAGACTACTGGAATACATTGGATTACTTTGCTGAATTCATGCACCTACAATATTTGAATGGCAATGGAATAACCATCTCTGACAAAAGTAAACAAAAAACAGGTAAATAAATGATGGACCATTTTGTAGTGAATATCTATCTATCTACCTATCTATATCTATCTATCTATCTATCTATCTATCTATCTATCTATCTATCTATCAATATCTGTATATACAAAATAGTTAGCATAGATATACAGCTCTGTTATCTTAGTTCAATGAGAAGGAAAATTTGTACTAATAATGTTTAGACAAGATATCATGTCTGCATCTTGTGCTATGAATAACCACTATGAAGACAACAATATGCCATGTATTAATTATTGTAATTGTCTTTCTAGTCTGTTTTGAAACTGTCTCATTGCTATTTATTTATCAGTAAAATTAATATAAAAAAAGAACTTACCTCTTGATGGAAAGACAGGCAAATAATTTGCAGGCATGGCAGAAAAACTGTTATAACAGGTAGATAAATCAAGACATGGATATTGTGCCAAGGTCATTTGTTTGGTAAACATAGCATTTCTCAGTGTTAATTATAATATTCCTTTACTTGAATGTAAAAGAACTGAGAGAAGAATTACAGATTTTCTCCTCTCTTATCACTTCCCGTGGTGTATATGTGTGGAGTGGGGGAAGCACCATGCAAGTCCCATCTTAGGAAGAGAGATGTCACTTTTCCCAGGACCGAGTGTGCTGCCTTCAGAGATAAGGCAGCGCAAGGGTTTCCTTCCATTCCAGACTGAGGTGAGAGGTTTCTTTTTTCTTTGCTGCTTGCTATCCACTGTCCCATCTTCACAGGAAGGAAATCTAGTTGTAAAGAGGTAACTGAAGAAATACCACAGAATACTGCCTATTTGAAAGGAGGGCTAAATAGGCCTCTTCCAGGGCCAACAGATACAGCCTGGTTTTCAGAGACTACCTCAATTAAACATTTTCAAAATCATCTTCAGTAATTTATAAATGCACATTTTTTTTACTAGGTGATAAAGACATTACTAAATGTAAATAAGTAAAATAAATGAAATGTTTTATAATGCTTTTATGTCTTAAGAGCCTTATAAAATAAAAAATTGGGTTTTTCTAGATCTCTGGCAATGTAAGCTAGAAAACTTGATAGAAGCTATTTGATGTATCCACCACTCCATAAACTATGTCACAAGATTCCTTTTCTCCCTCTCCCCAAATCACAGTGGATAAAGTTCCAGAATAAGGGGATGAAAAATCTGATTATCAATGCCTAGGACAGACTAAGATAAGTTTTCACCCCGTCCCATTGCACACAAGCTACAGAGGACCAGAAAAGAAGCTGGAGCTGGGCCTGGGCTTGAACTTGTGCTCTGGGCATTTGTGAGAACATTGAATTCAGGAGGCCAGAACTGAGGGGCTTGTTGGAATAAGGCACATGTCATAATCAGGATCTGCCCAATCTGGTCCCTTTCGGAATGCCATGGAGACATAGGTGCAAAGGGCCAAAGAGCAACCTTTCTGTTCCTCCACCTAGTAGTGAGCCACCCAAGACAGTCCCACATGTTTTGCCTATTTCCCTACAACATTATACAACAGGCCCTGAAGACTCAAGATGAGGGTTGCAAAAACCTTAAAGGGACTGCTAGGTGTTCTCTGGGCTCAAGAGGAGGAAGGAAAGGCAGTCAGGGGATCCCCAGAAGGAACATACTCAGCCTGGTTGGACAGGCAGGACTTCTATCTCCTTTAGTCTCCTGTGCTCCCCAGTAGCATCAAAATTAACACCTATTAACAAGTTTTATAGAACATTCATAGAACACACAAAAAAAGAAAAAGACCTCTTGCCAAGGAAAGGGAGAATACCTAAGTGCAAGAATGTACTCATGGGGCCGGTGAGATAGCTCAGCGGACTAAGTACCTTCTTTGGCAAGCACAGAGACCAGGGTTAGATCCCCAGTCCCGCATGCCACACCGGCCCCACCCCCAGGGCACATTGAGCTGGTGACTGAGTCTGGGCATGGTGGAACACGCCTGTAATCCCAGTGCTGCAGAGGCCGAAAACAGGAGGATTGCTATGAATCCAAGCTGCATAGCGAGACCCTGTACCAAATACATAAATGAAAATCAAACAAACAAACAAAAAGAAAAAAAGAATGTACTTATGTATGGGCAGCAATCTAATCTCTATTTCACTGCCCCTCTATAAGAATAATCCTAAAGAATTCAAGTAATTGCAAGGTCAAAGATATATCAATTTGTGTCCACAAATGATCCCTTAGTTTTTAGTCTCTAGGAAACCTACAAAATTTTAATGAATATGCCTTTTTAAACAACTTAAATGGGTTATAGAAGTAGAAATAAATAAAACTTATTTTCTAATTACAATGCAACAAAACTAAAAAATTAAAAGGAAAATGGCAATACTGCACAGCTCATAAGTCAAAGAGGAATTATAATGCAACTAAAATAATTTTGAAATCAATAAGATTACAGATAAAAATTATGAAATACTTTCAAAGTCATACTTAGAAAAAAGTCATTAGCTTTTAAATGCCTGTATCATTAAAAACAATGACAATAGAATATGCTTGGTATTTAATGAAAGCCTATACTATGCAGGGCATGAAAACATCTATTTCATTTAATCTTCATAGTACTTATAAATTGTGTACTGGTTTTTGCCCTTCACAGTAGATATGAGATTCATACTGTATATGCCCTAGTTAGGTAGATCCATGCAATATAGTTACGTAATGTTTTCAAGAAATATTTCACGTTTCTTTATTCAATGCCACATATATTTATTAATGTTTATTATATACAGGGCACTGTAACAAAGAGATGAGTATGAGACATTCTGTCTTGTAAAAATCTAATCACATTTGTTCATAATATAGATGAGAGGTTGCAGCTATTACAATGATTGTAGCTAACTTCATAAGCTAAAATTATCAGTATTAAATGCTACAAACAATGCAATCAGTGTACTAATGGTTGCAGACAGACAAGTGATTCCAAGTTGGAGGAGGGACAGAAGTCAAATGTGGTTTGTTGCCACTGTGCAGGGAAGCATCTCTTAAGCTGTTCAATTACTTAATGCAAGAGAACCAGGAATAACATACACATTTCCATTTTATTAAAACATTGTATAAATACATTGCAGTTGGGCACATCCATTCTAAGGCACTGTTCTGGTTTGAATGCAATTCCACAAGAGAAAAGAGAAGCCATTACATTCGGTATTTTTCATCTCCACATTCATACTCCTCTCATGTTACATGTTTATTGCTACTGGGAGCTCAATTTTAACCCCAAATGTATAGCAGCATCATACAGGGACCTGGATGTCAAGAGTTAAGACACATCCTGGCTCTGGCACTTGATATGATTTGGCACTTAATTAGAAACTCTCTTGCATTGTTCTCCATGTGTTTCCCAACTCTTGTTTATAACTAAAGATATTATAAACTCTTTTATGAGCCTGACCCATGAACTGTATTTCTTTACTAGCTTCTGTTAAGCCTAGAACAGGACTAGTTAGGCACATAGCAGACACTCCCCAATGCTTTGATATCAGTTGCAAGCAATTCAATGCAATAGAAGAGATATACTTCCCTAGTCCTAGTTAAGGAAAGGATGATTGGATTGGATAGCTTCATAAAAGAGAAATACTTGACTGTCTTATTTTTTGTATGTTCATAACAAGGAACTAGGCGCAATAAATATGTTCACATACTAACTGATAATGAGACTTCTTCCCTCATGTGGGAATTTGAGTTGCTGCCAGGATTATATAAAAACGTTTACATAAGTAACAACTGGGTGGGTGTACATAATTGTAAGTAAAATTCAAAAAGGGTGATAATCACTGGCAACTTTTTCATTTGCCTGAATTTGTGATCCTCACCTTGACATGGTGTGTATCTGTATATGTATGTGTGTATGTGTGTGTACTTATAATGAAAGTTAAGAGGTCAAGAATCACTGAACAATTCATAAATGATATAAATCAGTGATCCTCACCTCCTTGAAATGATACATGATTATATTATACAAAAGATGTGTATCTTTAAAAAATTTTATAATACCCTTAAAACAACCGGAGATAACTATCTTGGGAGGAACAGAAGTATATTGATAGTTACAGAAATATTTGTTTAAGGCAGTGTGTTCCAAGGGACATTTGCAGAATAATAGTTTTGTCAGCTATTATTGGATGAACATGAAAAAGGGTGTACTGGGTCCAAGTACATCTGGAAAACGCTGAGCCAAAAGAGGTGCTTTCTCCTCCTTTACTGGCAGACCTCTCCCCAAGTCTCACAAGCTAGTGTGCATTATGAATCCAGGAAGGGGAAACAGCAGGAAGCAACTGGCAAACTTACTTGTAGAATATCTTCCAGAAATAAGTGTTCTATGACACATTCTTAGGAAGATAATGAATGAAAGAATGGGTAAGATTTCAAAAGCCCTGAAAGATGCATGCAAAATACCAAAGCAAAGCAAAAAGCCATGGATACTGGTTCTTCAGTTCAGTCAATCTCAGTCAACTAGTAATCTACCTGGACAATTTCAACAGTGAAGTGGGTTCTTTACTTTTTGTAGTAATGGGGCTCAAAGCCAGGGCCTTCCCCAACCCTTTTCTGATTTTTTATTTCGACACAAGTTATCGGAAGTCATTAATTTGCTCAGGGGGGACTTGAACATGCTATCCTCCTGCTTCAGTCTCCCAGAGTGCTGGGATTACAGGTGTGCAACATCACCCGTGGCTTCAAGTGGACTGTTGCAGACCTAGAGCTTTTATCACCAAGTGAATACTCTCCCTCTATGCACCATCACCAAAGACTTCCAAATAAGCAGATCAGCAAACTACAAAAATCAGAAGTAAAGTCTAAAATCTTAATTTTCTTAAAAAAGAAATATTTTAATGGAAATAACCCAGTTTTCACCAGGTAAATACTACCCCTCCATCCTTGTGCTCCTGACATGATTTTGCTGTTTGACAAAATTCACTGTCTCTCTTCTTGCCACCTTGGCACATCTAAGGCTTCAATTCACTTTTAATAATTATACAGCAGAATATGTCTCGTACTGCTACAATAGATACATCCCATGGGCATGGTTATCCACCATATCGATCCTACCTCTATTTCTGCTTTATGCTTCTATGTATGATGTGGCTGTCTTGCAACACAAAATTTCCCATTTTAATTAAAAACACAGTTGTGGAGACAAGAGAAATCAATTTAGGAAAGCTGCTACTGTAAGTGGCTATTTTAGAGCTCATGCCTACAGCTTGTATATCTAGAGCTCAAATGCCCAGAGCTCATGTCTGGAGCTCAGACAGATTTTAAAATTAGCCCCTCTACCTTTTGTAAAGAAAGGTTGAAATATATCAACACTTCTAATGCTCTCTGCAGTTTTTGATTCTCAAAATAAAAATGCTAATAAAACCCAGTCCCCACCCCCCCCCAAAAAAAGCTATTCTCATGAGTCCAAACAAAAATATCCTTCCACACAAAAGGATTCTACATGTTACAATGTTTTTGAGTTAGTGTTAGTTTCTGTAGGACCTGTCTCCCTCAACAATTCCTAAAGAAGTCCTCTGAAATGAGTGACCTGGTGCATAATAAGGCCTGCTCTCTGTCTGAAGCTTTTAGAACAATGACTACACTTGTATGGCTTCTCCCCTGTATGGATTCTTAAGTGGATAACAAGACTTGGCCTCTGCCTAAAGCTTTTCCCACAGTAATTACATTTAAAAGGTCTCTCTTCAGTATGTGTTCTCTGGTGCAAAGTAAGAGCGGTCAGTCTACTAAAACTTTTCCCACAATTATGACATCTATGAGGTTTTTCACCTGTGTGTGTTTTCAGATGTCTTTTAAGACTTGATCCATGACAAAAACTTTTCCCACATTCAAGGCATTTATATGTTTCTTCTTCGGAATGAGTTCTCTGGTGCCCAATGAGGTGTGAGCGTCGCGTGAATCGCTTTTTACACACAGTGCATTCATAAGGTCTCTCTCCTGTGTGAAGTCGTTGGTGTCTATAAAGGTCTGAACTACGAAGGAATCTTTTTCCACATTCAGGGCATTTGTGAGGTTCTTCTCCTGAATGAATTCTCTGGTGCCCAGTAAGTTGTGACTTCCGAGCAAAACATTTTCCACACTGAGGACATCGGTGAGGTTTCTCTCCTGGATTCTTTTTCTTTTGGGGCCTAGGATTGAGAGGTTCTTCTAAGCTGGTACTCTCAGGTGTCTCCCCTAGAGTGGGGTTTTGGTGATCCACAAGTTTTGTTAAATCTGTCTGTAAATCCTCTGGTGGAGGCTCCCACTGATTTTCTAATGGAACAAAGTCTTTTTGCATCACAGGACCATGGAGAGAATTCTCCTCTAAAGTTACAATAAATGGATATATATTCTCCAGTTTTTTCTGTTTTGAAGCATCTTCTTCATTCCCTATCCCCATCTCAAAACCTGAGAAAAGAAATAAAAATTGAAGATGTCAATTGTATTCTAAGAGAAAAATAAATGAAGGAAAACCAAGAGTCATATTAGACCACTAGCAGGAATACAGAAATTCCTAAATGGAATACCAAGCCCTTCACAAGATTATGGTTTTTCGGTTCTTTCTTCCCCCACTTGTCAATGAACAAGTAATTACCAATCTTGGAGTCGAGTAACTGTTTCATTTCTTTGGAATCCTGCAAGTCCTTCACCCACGACTCTTCTCGGTGCTCCAGTGGGAAGTTCACGTCAAGCTTTGGCAGTGGAAATCCTGGTGAGAGGAGAGATGAGAAGCAGAATAGTTCAGTTCATTCAAGGCTTTTCCAGAATTTAGGCTGATTTCTTGGACACAGGCCCCTTCATGCACATCTCCTCCTCAGTTACTATGATTTCATCTGGAGTCACTTATAAGAGATTTTTTTAAAGATAAGAAGAAAGCAAAAATGAAGAAAACATCCTTTTGTGCTCACTTCAATGCTGCTCTCCAATCTATGGATGGTGAGAGATTAATTGTGTGCTGAAATCAATGTGCTAAATTACTTACACATCTATTCTGATAATAGATCTACTTAGCTTAGAGCTAAAATGATGTAAATCTTTAAAATTTTTGTATTCTAAGCCTGGGAAATACTGTTGAATGCTGAGTGAAGCTAGAAAGGTAAAAGTAGGAGGTGATGAACTGTTTAATGGCGTAAGTTCAATTAAGACTGTCAAATTAAAGTGGAACTTGAACTGGGCTGACAGCCAAGAAAAGTAGGCATTGTTTCAGTTGATGTCCACAAGTGAGGGCCAGCCAAATCGCTCAGTGGATTAAAGTGCCTGCAAGCAGGCAAAAGGGTCAGAGGTTCGATCCCCGGGCCTGCCATGCTGGCTCCCTATGGGGCACACTGAGCCAGCGATTGAGACTGGGTATGGTAGTGCACGCCTGTAATCCCAGCAATTGGGAGACTATAAACAGGAGAATCACTACAAGCCTGATCTAGTAGTGAGACCCTGAACACCCTGTAGACCCTTCCCTAAAATTAAAAAAAAAAATCCACAAGTGGATTTTCTTAAAATTACATCAATTAATGATTAAAATGTGCTTCTAACAGTCAATCTAAGGACATGACATAGAGGTAAAGTTTCTGCCCCTTGCTCTCCTGTGTCTCAATGTTACTCCCACCCCATCCTCACTGATGGCCACTGTGGATAACATCCTGTTCTCCATGCTCTTCTCCACCTTCCTCATCTCTGGTAGAGTATACTGCTTTGCAGTGAAATGTGGGTTGGAAATGGCCAATCTGAGATGTAAATGTGGGGTGATTTTTATATATCAGCATTATTAAGATAGCATGAGCAAATTAGTTTAGCTAATATTAATCCAAAGGAAAATTTACATTTCTAAGCATTGTAGCTAGACATAGGAAGTGGACTAAAATATCTTATTTATTTGTTCTATGGGGTAAAGACTGTGTATATCCTTTTTAAGATTAGGAAACACAAAGATGGATTTCAGACAAATGCTGTTTAAATTTCCTATTTTTTTTTGTTTGGATTAGACTAAACGGTAATATGGAGTAAGTCAAATAATTGTGGGACATAAATCAAAGTAAAGCTGTTGTGCAATAAAGGGGGAACAAAGTGAATAGAAAAGGTATAGGTGTAAAATATTATGATTTATATCCAGCTGTAGAGAGGACATTAGAGATATTAGAGAT
Organism: Octodon degus; assembly: GCF_000260255.1. NCBI lineage: Eukaryota > Metazoa > Chordata > Mammalia > Rodentia > Octodontidae > Octodon > Octodon degus. The sequence goes on from NW_004524989.1 coordinate 56,133, forward strand.
GGACTCCTAGCAGGACACTGTAATGACCTCTGTAGACCCATCTCTCAGTGAAACTCGTAATAACTTTTAAAAGTAAAAAATACAACATATAAAGTCTTTCCAAGTGATCTTGAGATAAGCAAACAAAATAAGGACTAACTCTTCCACTTTCAACAGCAAGGGGGACAGTGTGATCTGACTGATAACTATCTTGCTCCAGCTGTCCTCCCCAAGTGGCCTGGTGCCACTGACCTTACTGTCTTTGTCACCTCTGCTGCTGCTTTATCATCTGCCCTCTAGGACATGCTGACAGAAGCCAAGTCTCCTCTGACAGCTATGATGTCTCTCCCTGATGCCCAACTGCTGCTACTGACTCTCTGAGGAGCAGTAGAAAATAGCACCGGACAGCACAAAGATCAGGGAGAAATCGGACCCACTGCTGATATCCCTGGCATCCCCAAGCTCCACAGGCCCTTAGTTTATGTGGTCACACCTCCTGGAGATGCCCTGAAAGCAGTGGCAGTACTGGTGTTAGTCCCACCACTTCAGGGAAATATGAGAGCTATCAATCAAGCAGCCAATTCCCATGAAGTTTGAAAGATCTGAGACTGCCCCACAGCCACCTAGGGAGATATCTGCCTTGGCCAAGCAGGCCTGAACCTATCCCAGATAACGTTGTCCCATAACATTCAGATGAGCCCCACTTCCCACTACTACTACAAAAGTCATGGACTGTGAAATGCCAAAAACAATGCATGTATAGCCTGTTCCACCTCTACATACGCAGCACTCTCTTACACTTCTTGGGTCAGTTTACGAGGGCTCCCTGCTGTGCACTAGCCCTTCTCCTGCAGCACAAGTCCCAGGAAAGCCTTGCTTGAGGAGATCTATGATTCATATCTTGGATGAAGAAGAATAAGCAGGTTGCAATAAAAAGTATTTGTAATACCGGGGGCTATTAGCCTGAAATAGCTCTAGAACACAGCAGAGCAGTGAAGAGCAAAAACTGATGGGAATCAGTGGTGACTATAGTAAACTGTGGAGACTAGTGGAAAGGCAATGGATGCTGTTGGAAGAGCTGGAGAAGCAGCCAGGGGTCTATTAGACTTGGCTCCTGGGTTGCTGATAAGGGTGGCAGGAGCCACCAAGAGCTATAACATCAAGAGCTAAGAGGCACTGGTATTGAAATCTCAGAGCTATGACCCTAAAGGGTGAGAGCCCCTGGCAGTCAAAGCCTAGAATTGCTAACATCAAGTAAAGTTTGTTATTGCTCTCTGAATTAGGTAAAAAGACCCTTAGCCAACTGGTGACGACCTAAGAGCACAAAGCAAATGAAGAAAGTCTTGAGAAAGGCTATTAAAATTCTTTGAGGAAAATGTGAATTTGCGGTATCTGAATCCCACTCTCAGTTCCTTATCTTACTTTCAGTTCCTTCCACCACAGAATGGTGGAGCAAAGAGTCCTGGATGCCCTCTTTCCCACAGCTACATGCAGGGGAATCTCTGCAGGGACTTTCACTAAAATATATGCAAGTTGGTGCACTTAATGTCTCCTTGCTTTGCCCTGAAACCCCATTCACATTTCACTTTTGGCCATGTCCTTATGACAACATAATTTGCAATGATTTGTCTAAGTTCACTAATTCTCTCTTCTGATGGTTCACATCTACCTTTGAACCACTTTAGTGAGTTCTTTTTCACTACGGTTTGCTACAGTTTGGATTCACAATGTCCCTTCCAGGGCCATGTGCTAAATGCTTGTTCCCTGCTGGACACTACAGGGAGGTAGTAAAAACTTTAAGACACGGGACCTGGTGAGGGGCCTCAGGTAATTAGGGGGATGCCCTTGAAGATGACTGTGGGACCCCAATCCCTTTCTCTTTCTCTTTCATTCATGGCTATAAGATGAATGGCTTTGTCCCACCATGTACTCTTTACCCTCGTGTTCTGCCAAAATCCAAAGGGGCTGGCCACTCTACCCCTCCAGAGCTACGAGCCAAAATAAAACCTTTCTTATAAATGGATTATCTCAAGTATTTGTTATGTTACTGGAAATCTGACTGACAGTCATTAGATCTTTCAACTCTAAAATTACCATTTGATTTAATAATTTCTGCTTATAGATATTCTCTAAAGTGATGCTGTCATAACTGTTTCTTACTTTTTGATCATGTTTTCCTCAAGTTCTTGAAACTTATTAATAATGGCAACTTCTAAGGCTTTGATAAATCTCTAGTAAAACATATGAGCAGATTCTCTCTCTCTCTCTCTCTCTCTCTCTCTCTCTCTCTCTCTTTTTTTTGGCAGAACCGGAGATTGAACTCAGGCCCTTGCGCTTGCCAAGCAAGCACTTATTCTACTGAGCTATCTCCCCAGCCCCCACATGAGCAGATTCTATTGCCTACTTTTTTTTACCTAAATAATATAGATCATACTTTCCTGTTCCATGTATGTCTCACAATTTTCTTGGAAGCTGGGCATTTTAAATAATATATTGCAGCAACTCTGTGTCATTCCCTCAGGACTTTGCACTGTTATTTGTTTGTTTACTGAATGGCTGGACAATTTTAGTGAAGTCTCCTCTCTACAATCCTGTTACTAAGAAATGTTAATCTGACAATTCTCCTTGGGCAAATCCTTGCATATGCACAGCAGCTCTTGAGTCATAGTCATTTCTACTAAACAGAAAAAAAAATGAAAGATTAATGGTTCCAAACTCTCCAGGTATATTGAAAAAAATTAAACCAATACACAGGAAGTTCAATGAATTCCAAGCAGAATGAGTACAAGTGGATCTGCAAACGTATATCATCAAGGGGATCCACAGACACATCCTAAACATGGAAAGGCCAAGCCTTGAAAGCCAGCAAGCAAGAACTGACTGGTCAGTTACAAGGGAACCTCAATGAAATTAAAAACTGAATTCATATTAGAAGCATATGGAGGATAGGAGGTAGCGAGATGACATAGTAAAAACGATCAGAGACAATAAAAACTGTCAACTAAAAATCTTACATTGGGCAAAGCTATCATTCAAAAATGAATATGCAACAGAGATTTTCCTGAGAAATAAAACTGTGAGAATAAATTGCTAGTAGACTTGAAGTTTCTCATTCTAAATGAAACTTAATGCTTACTTAAAGAAACAGCAAAGGGGCAGCGAGATAGTTCAGCAGACTAAGTGCCTGATTCGGCAAGCACAGGTGACCAGGGTCAGATCCCCAGCACCACATGCCACACTGGCCCCACCCCTGGGCGCACTGAGACAGTAACTGAGTCCGGGCGTGGTGGCTCATGCCAGTAATCCCAGCGTTGGGGAGGCTGAAAATAGGAGGATCACTATGAGTCCAAGCTACGTAGTGAAACCTATACCAAATACGTTAGAAAACCCAATAATAACAAAATAGTAAAAAAAAAAAAAAACCTAGCAAAGATAAAGGTAATTATATAATTAGGAAGGGGAGTTTAACTGAAAGCCTCTGTTTCTTTCCCTGAGGACTTACAAGGGCTGCAACAGAAATGTATGGCTGCCAGGAAGAGCAGATGAGCTAGGTAACAGCAGAGTTGTATGGGACTAAGGAAAGATGGAATTTAGTAACTCAAATCTACAGGAACAAATGAAGAAAATTAAAAATGATATACAGGGCTGGGCAGATAGCTCAGTGGTCTAAGTGCATGCCTGGTAAACGCAAGGACCTGGGTTCGATCCCTAGTACCACATGCCCTGCCAGCCCTGGAACCCTGGGTACACGATGCAGGCTGGGAAACCAGGCACAGTGGTACAAGACTGTAATCCCAGTGCTGGGGAGGCTGAGACAGGAGGATCACTAAGTCTGAGCTATGTAGTGAGACTCTGCACCAAATAAATAAATAAATGCATAAATGATTGTTTTTTTTAAAAGAAATGATAGTGTTAATATAATAAAAGTTGGAATAGATCTTTTGTAGATGGGAAGGGGGTCTACGGATGGAGGGAGAGGGGAGAGAGAAGGTGAAGGAAAGTAATAAGGACTGATATGAAGCATATATGTACCAACTCTAGATGCTGACTGTATTTAAGTACTGCAAACATATGCTGACAAAATAAATTTAAGAACATAAAAACCTATACAAAGAAAATATAAACAAAACAATACTATATGTGTGCGTATTTCCTTTCTCTTCTTAGGTTCCATAAAAAGCTTAAAATTTTACAAAGTACTAACTATAAAACTGGTTATAGTATTTTCTTTTATCTTTTTGAGACAAGGTCTCATTATGCGGTTCATGCTGACACTGACTTCACTTTGTAGCTCAGCATGGTCTTGAACTCACAAGGATCCTCCTGCCTCAGCCTTCTGAGTGCTGAGATTATAGTAGGCACATGCCACCACGCTTGGCTGTTATATTTTTGATAAATATTATAGCACTATCACAAAAAGGAATAAACGGGTATAGAGCTATATAAAACATATATTTTTGTATCTCACTGGTATTGTTACTATATCTTGGGAGCTGATTTTAAGTTCAGATATTCATTGAAAAACCATAGATCAACAACTAAGGAAGTAAATTTACAAATTACAAAAATTCACTAATGTAAAACATTAGAAATATTTACATAATGCAAAAGAAAGCAATAGAAAGATCAAAGGAACAAAAAGGACATGAAACACAGAAGTAGTAAAATGGCAGATGTAAATCCAACCACATTAAAAAAGATTAAATGAATGGATTAAGCAATTCAATGAAAAGGCAGAGAACCTTAGACAGGACTTTTTTTTTTTTTTT
>NW_004524989.1:61815-71766 GCF_000260255.1 Octodon degus
AAGTGCAGGGACAGGGGTTCAATTCCTGGTCCTGCATGCCATGCCGGCCCCACCCCCAGAGTGTGCAGAGCCAGCAACTGAGTCCAGGTGGAGTGGCACATGCCTGTAATCCCAGCACTGGGGAGGCTGAAAACAAGAGGATCGCTACAATTCCGAGCTGTGTAGTGAGACCCTGTACCAAATACATAAAATGAAAAAAAAAAAGAACATAAAAGAGCAACAGCAATTAGTCTTTCTAAACATCAGTTTCTTCTGAAAATGGGGGTAATAAAGCCAAGCATGGTAGCACATACCTATACATATCTGTATTTCCAGCACTCTGGTAGGTTTAGACAGGAGGATCACAAGTTCAAGCCCAGTCTGGGCAACTCAGCAACTTAATGAGATCCTTTGTCTGAATAAAAATTTTAAAAGAACTAGGGACATAGTTCAGTATGAATGCCCCAGGCTCAACTTTCAGCATATATATCTCTGTCTCTGTCTCCCTGTCTGCCTCTGTCTCTGTCTCTGTCTGTCTCTCGCACACATAGTTACTGCAGATAAACATAAGAATTTTATGATGATAAAAATAATAAAGCTATCAAGAAACAATAACAGCTAAGAACATACATGCTGTCAAAATACATGAAGCAAAAATTGACAGAAAGAGCAAATCTAGACAATTCTATGGTAGTCTACAGTAGGACACTTCAATAAATCCTGCAAAAGTAGATAGAAAATCTGGGTAAAAGATCAACCACAGAAGATATAAAAAATACTATAAACAGGGCTGGCCAGATAGCTCAGCAGATTAAAGTGCCTGCTTAGGCAGACTCAGGGGTTGGAGGTTCGATCTCTGGCCTGCGCCGTGCTGGCACCAGCCCTGCCCCCGGAGCATGCTGAGATGGCAATTGAGACTAGGCGTGGTGGTGTGCACCTGTAATCCCAGTGCTTGGGAAGCTGAAAACAGAGGATCACTACAAATCCTATCTGTATAGTGAGACCCTGTATCCCCTGCACTAAATACAAAACAAAAAAAATACTATAAACAAACTGAACATAACATTCACAGAACACTCCAGCTAACAACAGTACATTCTTCATAAGTACACACAGAAAAATTTCCAGACCAGATGAGATGCTGCACTATAAAACAAACATTCCAAAAATGTAAAAATATCAAAATTACAAAGTATATTCTCTCATAAAAATTAAGTTAAAAAATTGAAATCTTCACAAATAAACAGAAATTAAACAATATGCTCCTTAACAACCAGTCAAAACAATCAAAAGAGAAATCAGGAATATTTTGAGATAAATAAAAATGAACACACTGCATACCAATATATAAGGAATATACATAAAGCTTTACTTATAAGGAAATTTATATGCTTGAATGCCTACATTAAACAAGAAGAAAAACTGAAATGATGAGCTAGTTTTCCACCCTAAAATCCTAGAAAAAGAACAGCAAATTAAGTTTGAACAAACCAGAAAGAGGAAAATAATAAATACAGTGGGATCTAATGAAATAGAAAATTGTAAAACAACAGAGAGACATTGAAACCAAGGTTATTTCTTTAAAAACAAAACTGACAAGGATTACTTAAACTGGCCCAGAATTTTTTTTTGATACTAATGTCCTTCATGAATCACTCTATATTTTTGAATTTTTTTTGTTTTGCAAGGAATGTGCCTACTTACAGAAATATCATTAAATGACTGGTGTGTGTGTGCTTAAGAGTGACATACACATTCTATATCTACCCAACAACTTAACCCCATAGGGAAGGGAAATAGAGGGGAATCTGGGCCACGCGGTACAGTGGTCTTTCTCCACCCAGATTGTTCCTTCTAGAACTTACCTTGTCCTATCTGAGACCGGACTTCTCTAACTTTTGTGTGGGCAAGCAGTCACGTGGAGAGCTTGTTGATCAAATAGGCCGGGTGATGCAGTTATATAACACACGGCAACACACTGTTCTAAGTAGAGGTTTTATGATACATGTATTTCCCTACATTACGGAAGAGATTGATGCCCCTTAAAGGATCATGTTACTAAAATATTAAGTTTGTTTTTATTATTTATTTATTTATTTGGCGGAACCGAGGACTGAACTCAGGCCCTTGCGCTTACCAGGGAAGCACTTATTCTACTGAGCCATCTCCATGGACCTTAAAGTATTACGTTTGAATGTGGCTTTTAAGCCATATGAGTTACTGCAGCTCTAGGAATATGCAGTAACACAGATCCTGTGGGTCAAAATATGCTGGACAAATGAGGCCTCATCCAGACTACGCAAATGTCCACGGTTTTCCTGTGCAGCATTCTTGGTGAAAACCCCCTGAGCAGTGGTTCCACCACTTCCCAATTCTATTCTCTCCAAAGTGCACTGTCTCATAATATTCCAAGAGGGTATTTTCATTACTCTTTCTTTCTTCTCCTTGTGTTTACTCCTTTTTCTCCTTTTTTCTATCCTCTCTTCCTTCCCCTGTTCCTCTTTCTCTTTATGTGAATGGTCTATTCCCCCTAGGAAACCTGTATTTCCAACCGAACCCCAGCCCCTGAGCAATTCTGAACTCTCACACAGAAACAAAACAGCAAAAAGAAGACACTGTCCTTACCAGGGTCCAGAAAGGGCTGGCACGGTTCAGCAGCACCATAGTTCAGTTCCTGTGGCCCTGCCTGTGGGATCCAGGCCTCCGTGACTGGGGCCTCTTGGACAGGGCCCATTACCTGGAGGGCAGGTGACTCCAGATGCAAGTCTGGTGGCATGGGTACTGTTCCTACTGGCGCTAGTTCTTCCAAGAGTATGTCATGCATGTCAACCTAGAGGAAATGCCAGACTCGATTACTTTCTGTCCAGATCCACTAGATAGACAGCTTTTTCTCATTCTGAAGTAACACACTGGCCACCAGCAGTACAAAGAGAGTCATGTGCATAATTTTAAATGTTTTAGTGGCCACATGAAATGGTGCATGAGAAAAAATACAACAGGTCAACCTAAGTAGATGTCATATTGAATCCAAGATATCTTATTACAACTTCAATATATCATCAATACAATAACTACTGAGATATTCCACCTACTAGTCCCTGTAATACTAAATCTTCTGCATGTGGTATGCGTTTCTCATCCAACAAAAGTCTGAATTAGCATTGGCCACATTTTAAGCACTCAAGTTCCACCCATGGCTCCTGTACTGAGCAGGGCATACCTAGATCACTGGAGGAGCATGTCTAAAATTATGTACAGTTAACAAAAACAGAAAAAAGAAGCGAAACGTCTAGGCCAAGCTACTCTAGGGAGTTAGGAATGAGTGGAAGACTGCTGACTTGTCCAAAACCCACCAGCTTCTGCCAAACCAACCCCATACCACCCTCAGGGTCTCTCATATCCAACTGGAAGCACAAGTTTCCTCCTTCCAGACACTGCCCTCTGCTCAGCCTGCCCTTTCTAAACAGGCTTTGCATGGTGGTTGCTCTAAACTACGGGCAATACCACAGCCCTTGCCCCCCTCAGAGGGCCAGAGATAAGACCATCACTCTCATTGTAGAGTTGTTTCATGTTCCTACCCATTGTGGAATTTACCTTCATGCATTTGTGTAGGTAAAATACACCTGCCAAGAACCACATCCTGTTAATCAGAGACAAATCATTTTTGTGTACTTTAGCATGACTTGGGTTTCTTAGGAATGTATTACTGTGGAAATCCCAGGAAGATTACACTATACATTGTTTCAATTGGTAAGGATCTTATTTGTCACTTTGAGAACTCACATTACAAACAGCAAAATTGTCCACAGTACTTGAGCCATAGTCTGAAACCCTCACTGTCCCATCACAGCGATTATAAGTAGAGATATCAGTATATGACCACTTTATGAATTCTTCTGCTGAAGTCAAGCATAGGTGTTCTTACGCAGAAATGTCTATTAGCTTATAACGAACTGTGCTCCTTTCCCTTTCTGTCTGTCCTAGATTTAACTTCGCTCAGGTTTGACAAACTGTTTCTGTAAAGAGTCAAATAGTAAATACTTTTCAGCTTTACCAGCTATATGTATTGTCTCATTTATTTCCCTTCTTTCTTTCTTTTTTTTAAAGAAGACATAGTTTAACACAGTAAAAATCATTATTTTCTCCCAGGTCCACATAAAAAGGGCCAAGATCAGATTTGGCCTATTAGCCCAAGAGAAAATTATTTACAATTCTGGTTGATGTATACGGACTGTTGATTTTGTTTGAAAATTTCATTTACAGCTCAGAAAAGACATGTAATACTGTATATGTTAAAGAAGAGAATGAGGTCTGATAGGGAGGAGAGTCACTGACTTACATGCTAACTGAAGTAAAAGATTAAAATGAAAAGGACTAGGGAGAAATCTTGAGGCTCTGCAATGACAGAGATAAAATCTCTAGCCTGGACCCAGCTGCTTTGATTCTTCTTCTGGCCTAAGAACAAAGAGCCCAAATCCTTTGCTCACCTGTTGTTCTGGTACGTCAAGCTCTCTCTGTAAGTCTTCTATCAGGGATACAACTCTTTCTCTGTTCTCTGGGCAGTGTTCCCTCACCCAGGTCTCTATCTCTGTGGGCAGAATAGTGAGAAATTGCTCCAGCACAAGCAGCTCCAGGATTTGTTCCTTAGAACGCATCTTTGGCTTCAGCCATTGACAGCAAAGTTCCCACAATTTGTTGAAGGCTTCATGAGGCCCAGCTGCTTCAGTGTACTGGAACTGCCTGAAGCGTTGGCGAAACACCTCACAATCAGTGTCATACTCCTGCAGCACAGAGCCCTGATTCAAGGAGGCCTGAATTGCACAGCCTAGGGCCACAGCCATAGCCCCTTCCAGAAGCTTAGAGTTTATCTGGTGCGTGAGGTCAAAGATTCCAGTTTGTTTATCTCTGTAATAATCCTGAGGGGAGCCACCTGCAGCTGAAGGGAGACAGACACAAGAAATGATAATAGCAATGGTTACAAAAGGGCATACTCATTGTTTTTCTGCTTGAACCAAAGACCAAAATGAGCAACTGATAACCTTTCTGATTGTTTTGACTAGTAAAAGCTAGCCTCACTTCCTAGAAAAATACCCACATACATCCAATTTCTAATACATTTCAAAAGTTTACAAAATTTCAAAGTTCCTCCACATACCCTCTGGAATGGTGTTCTGCAATATGCTAGCCACTAGCACCATAGGACACCTCAATTCAAATGCAGTTTCTCAGTAATACTAGTTAAATTTCACACGGTCCATAAATATGGCTGCCAAATTTCTGCTGGAGAGCACTGTTCTGTCATTCCAAAGTTTCAATGCTATGAACCCTACCCTCAATAAGCCCCCATTGATCTACTGATATTTAACCCCACTCCGAATCTAATTCCAAGTATCTTGGATTTCTGAATATGTGGAAATACTGTATAGGGTGACTGTGAACTTGAATAAATTTGAATATCTAGCTCTCAGTATACCTTAATAGCATTCAATCAAGGTGAATTTAGGGAGAGCCATGTTTTGCAAAGACAGAATTGACCAATATTGTCAACCTCTCCTTCTCCATTCAAGACATGCGTAGTTCAGCCAAAAGCACTCAGAATCTCATCCTGCTATAGCATTTCAACTGGCTCTCCTATGAGAAAAATACACAAGCCATGAGGAATCTCCTCTGAATTCATAATGAAGGACTTGTACCAAATTCATGCAATGTACCAGGGACTATTCTAAGTATCCCACACGTATCAATTCAGTTAAACCTCTTCCAACATCAGGAGCTAGGTATTAGTGTGATTTCCCTCACGGAAGATGATAAAAAACAGAGGTCTGATGCTTAGTGAAATTGAATAACTCCTCCAAGGTCACACTGAAAATGCCAAAGGGAAATGGTGATGAGATTAGAAACAACACTTACTCATAACTGGAATATCTAAAACCATAAGGACTTTTTTTTTAATGTATTTTGTACAGAGTCTCACTATGCAGCTTGGACTCATAGTGACCCTCCTGTTTTCAGCCTCCCCAGCGCTGAGATTACAGATATGTACCACCAGGTTTGCAGCATGTGGTGCCAGGGATCAAACTCTGGTTGCCTGTGCTTGCCTTAGCAGGCGCTTAGCCTGCTGAGCTATCTGGCCAGCCGTTTTGTTTGTTTTTGTCCTTTTTCTGCAGTTCAGACTGGCCTTGCAGCCCAGGCTGGTCTCGAACTCACAATTTTAATGCTGGGATTATAGGCATACACCACTGTGCATGCTACCATCATGATGTTTAGGTTGCAGTCATTGAGATTACAGAAGAAGTTATAGAAGTGATACTCTATAGGTCTCAGGACCTGTACATGCCCACATACTATAAAGTTCTCTCTGCATTTGCTGAATGTCATCTCTATGTCAATCTCTATGTCTATCTCTATCTCTATCTCTTTCTCTGTTCCCACATCACCCTTTATCATGATGGTAACTTGAACTTCATGGAAGATGGATTTAGGGATGATAACTAGCCGGCTGTGTGACCCACCCTGATAACCAGTAACCATCTGCAACGTATGCATAATTGTAAAATCAACTTCATAACATCCTGCTCAGATCCAACTGCATGGAAAGCGAATAGCTGCATGTCTGGCACAAGGAAAAGGTTCAATTAAGGTTTATTGCTGGTCAAGGCTCCTTCTAGGAAGCTTCTACTTTCCTGAGCCTAGCCATCCAACCGTTGCTGGAAGGTATCCAGGAACTGTGGGTTTTTTGGCGGTGGACCCACCCGTTAATTGGATCCAGCCTCACAGCTGGCCAGCCCTCCCCTAACTGACCCAAAACCTTCCACCACGTCTACCAGGGAAGTGACCCCTTGGGTTTCCTTCCATCGACCCTTCTCAGTTAAAAGTTCGCTTCACTGTGGTACTGACTGATTTTGCCAAAACCACCCCGTAGGGAACCCACCCTTGTAGGGCCTATGAATACAGCGCTGTGAGAAAGGAGGGCACTTGGTTAAAGGCAAGAGTGACATATCCCTGAAAAGTCTAAAAGCTGGTTTACAAAGGGACGCTGGTGTTTCGGGCATGGTCCCTGAGCACTCCTGGACATCGAGGTACACCGCCCAGAGGGACACTCCCAGCCCCTGAGGACTACTGGGAAGGCCTGGCCGAGTCTCAAGGAGTGGCGGCGGGGTCCCTAATCCGATAGGGGCCCGCGGTCCCTCGCAGTGCCCGGAGCCAACCGCCAAGCGCACATCTGGAATCCACCGGTTTGCCTGGCCCGGGCAGGCAAAGGGAACCCCGCTACCCTCGCCCGCGCCCCAGGGACGGCCACGCCCTCTGGCCGCTCCGGGACTCACCGCCTCGGCGCCCACTGCTCTCCCAAGCTCACCGGCAAATGCCCAGGACGCAGGCGCGGAGTCACGCTGTGGACTACATTTCCCGACAGGCCTCACGCCGCCCTTTGCGTTCAGGGCCCGCAAGGATGCTGACGTGGGAGGGTCTGGGGCTCCCCCAAGCTTCCTAGCTTTAAAATGCACAGTAAAAGCTCTACTTTTTTTTGGGTCTAATGACTTCCTGGCCAGGGGGGAGGGGGACGGCGAGCTGGGAGTCAGAAACTAAGTGAGGGCTTCTGTTCAATAGTCTTAGAGTAACGGGAGCAGGTAGGAAACATTTTTAAAATCTGCTATGACCTAGTCATTCTCAAACCACTATATGTATCTGTGTCTGTCTGTGTGTGTGTTTGTGGGGTGGTACAGCTTGTTTTAAATTCAGATTTTTGGGTCCCGCCCAACATACTGAGGCATTGGAGCTCATATGAACTTGAGCGGGGGCTGCACTATGCAGAGAAGAAATTTAAAAGTAATGTAAGAAATCGAGAAATTTTATTTCAAAGGTTGGAATTTGCTCCTATCACCAAAAAAAGTAAGTTGCTGGGTAGATATAGAATGTGTATGTCACACGCAGGCACATACGCCGGCGCGTGCGCGTGCGCGCACACACACACACACACACACACACACACACACCAGTCATTTAATGATATTTAAGTGGACACACACATTCCTTGTAAAACAAAAGAACTTTAAAAAGTGCAAAGTGATTCATGAAGAATATTAGTATTAAAAAAAAATTCTGGGCCAGTTTAGGTAATAGGCTTTCCTGGAGATCAGACTCCTGTCATCTGCCATGGGTTACAGTGACCTTGAGTTTTCTTGGTACTTTCCTCGTGAAGAACTGAGCTTTCATCAATGGACCCTGTCCATTCCTTTTCACCTTCAACTAGCACCAGAGGTCTGTTGGCTCTTCAGCTTCACCCTTCGGTATGGCCTTACATCTTCCACTTGGTCCTTGCTTGTCCCACCTCTAGAGCCAAATTTTCCCTTCTCAGTGGACATCAGCCAATTTTAACAAGGCCTGATCCAATGGCCAATAGATAGTGATGTTAGTTGGAAACAGTGGTCTTCAAGTTGGTCCCAGGCTGTCTCTGTTGGTAGGTGGATGGCACACTTTTGCACTAGGACTTTGTGTTGGGTGCCAGGACCTAGAAATGTATGGGTCCACAACAGCAAGTGTAAAGTTGCCTGTCCTTGTGCTTTCAGGAGGCTCTGATACAAGCAAACCAGGGCTGGAGAGTGGGGTAGCAGGCACTGAACATCCGAAGACCATGACACTGGAGACAGTTCTGCCCTGGCCCAAGTTGTTCTCTTTGGCCAGGACTTCGAGCCCAGGAACCTAGAGTCCTGGAGAAGCTGCCATTTCTCTCACATTGCCACAATCAACTTAGTCACTTTTTTAAAAGAGAAAATATAAAATAATAAAATAATTAGAAATGATACAGAATTTCACTAAGTAATATGATAGAAATTCAATAATGATTGTTATATTGTATACTGTTGTCTTCAAATTAGTTACCAGATACAAAATTTGCCCAAAAAATTAAAAAGAAAAAAATTCTGCATTAACGATTCCTTTCAATAAGTCAATAGAAACCGTCACTACAATTATCCTATCTTTCTTTCTTTCTTTCTTTCTTTCTTTCTTTCTTTCTTTCTTTCTTTCTTTCTTCTTTCTTCTTTCTTCCCTTTTGTCCTTTTCCTCATTCCGGTTGTTCCTTTGAGCAGTTTCTTTCCTTTTCACAATATCTATTGTTCCTTTGGATTTTACTCTTTCAGGTTCTTACACTAGGAAAGCAATGTGACGTTTACACATGCAGATCTAATTTATTTCACTTAAGAGTATGGTCTCTAGTTGCATCCATTTACCTATAAAAGCCTTGAGTTTATCTTTCTCTATAGCTCAGTAATATTCCATTGTATAAAAATATCACATTTTTAAAAATCTTTTCCTCAGTTGATAATCATTTGGGTTGTTTCCAAGATTTAGCTATGACAACATGTGCTGCTATAAACATGGGTGCACTAAAGGGCCGGTCAATCCAGCTCAGTGGGTTAAAGCACCTGCTTAGGCAGACGCAGTGGCCAGGGTTCGATCCCTGGCATGCTATGCCAGCCCTGCCCTCGGGACACACTGAGATGGAGATTGAGACTGGGTCTGGTGGCACACACCTGTAATCCCAGCTATTGGGAGGCTGAATGCAGGCAGATCACTGAGTCTGATCTATGTAGTGAGACCGTATGGACCCTTACTAAAATACAAAAAATAAAGGAAGAAAAAATAAATAAACATGGGTGCACATATATCACTGTGAAATGATGTCTACAGTTCTTCTGGTTAAATACCCAGAAGGGAAATACCTGGGTTAAATGGGACCTCTAATCCTAGTTTTTTCAGGAATCTTCACACAGATATCCACAGTAGTTACGATAGTCTGCACTCCCACCAACAGTGGAGAAGGGTTCCTTTTCTTCTTCTTCTTCTTCTTCTTCTTCTTCTTCTTCTTCTTCTTCTTCTTCTTCTTCTTCTTCTTCTTCTGCTTCTGCTTCTGCTTCTGCTTCTGCTTCTGCTTCTGCTTCTGCTTCTGCTTCTGCTTCTGCTTCTGCTTCT
>NW_004524989.1:71866-99200 GCF_000260255.1 Octodon degus
TGCTTCTGCTTCTGCTTCTGCTTCTGCTTCTGCTTCTGCTTCTGCTTCTGCTTCTGCTTCTGCTTCTGCTTCTGCTTCTGCTTCTTCCCCTTCCCCTTCCCCTTCCCCTTCCTCTTCCGACCTTGTGCTTGCCAGGCAAGCGCTTATTCTACCGAGCTATCTCCCTGGCCCAGCTATCTCCCTGGCCCTGGATTTCTTGATGATAGTCATTCCTTCTGGGGTGAGATGGAATCTCAATGTTGTTTTAATTTGCATTTCTTGAATGACCAGTGATGTTGAACATTTCTTCGCATATTTATCTGCCATTTTTATTTCATCATCTGTGAAGTGTGTATTCATTTCAGATACCCAGTTTTTGAATGAGTCTTTGAATTTTAGGGACCTAATTTTTTTTTTTCAGAACCGGGGATTGAACTCAGACCCTTGCACTTGCCAGGGAAGTGCTTATCCTACTAAGCCACCTCCCGGCCCCTTTAGGGACCTAATTTTTAAAATTCTTTATATTCTACATAGAAGTCCTTTGTCTGAAGGACAGGGCCACTTCTAAAGATGGGCAGTACCTGTTCCCGGCTAAGGTGGTCCCAGAGCCTAATAGAGGCATCAGGTTCTGGCTCCCTATGGAAAGGGTTCTTTGTGATAGTGAAAAGTGCAGGAGCCCCTGCCACTGGAGCCAGCAACTGTCCCCACTCTGCCCAATGTCCAGCCTGGAGGCCTCCCACTTTGTTTTTGGAGAATTTTACTTCTGAAAGACTTCTGGATGCTGAGAAATGCTCAGGCAGTCCCTGGAGCTTTGCTTTGGACAGTTCTGGTTCCACCTCATATGTGCTCCGGGGAGCAAGTGTAGAGTTACTAATGCTGGAGTAGTTCCGACAGTCCTGGCCCAGGAGATCAGCAGCAAGGATATTGCGTTTGTGAAGAAGCTGTGAAGCACTGTGAAGAAGCTGCAACTCTTAAAACATGATTCTTTGAGAGCTGTGAGAGACTGAGGAATAGGTGACAGGATGGTTTATCTGCTGCTTGGTTGCCCTGAGGTCTGGGACATTTTGCTGCTTTGTTCCATGTTTAAATGTCCTTGATTGCCTTGAGTAGAGCTCGTCATAGTAGAACTTACATTGACAAGTGACTTGTAGTTTTCTAGCAGGATTTTCACATAGAGACACAGGACCCCTAGGCTCTTTCCAGGAAGTGGTGGTCATTTGTGCCAGTGTTGACTCAGCAGGTTCACATCCAAAGGCTGAATTCCCCCCTTTGATGCTCAGACCCTCTAACATCATTCTGGTTTAAAAAAAATTTGTTTTCAGAACCAGGGATTGAACTCAGACCCTCACACTTGCCAGGGAAGGGTTTATTCTACTGAGCCATCTCCCTTGCCCAATGTTTATATTTTTACAGCATCATCTCATGCATAGCCTTTGTTTGATTGTTGTTTTTGACCAGTGCCTCAATGAGGAAAAAGACTAACTAACTCCAGGAGATTGGCAGGGTAGGATTTCCCACCTGCTACGTTTTAAAAATTAAAAGCACAACACCTATGAGGGTGTTGATTCTCTTGAAAGTCATAAAAACCTCTTTTAAGCAACTCTCCAGGGTTTTAGCCTTTTTAGGTCTGGACTGGGACATGAACAATTTTTATCTGGTTTGTGATTTTTCTTACTTATTCCATTTTCTTTTTATTTTATTTTATTTTTTTGGTGGAACCAGGGACAGAGCTCAGGCCCTTGTGATTGCCAGGGAAGCGCCTATTTCACTGAACCATCTCCCCGGCCCCTCCATTATCTTTTTGTAGGCAGCAGTTACACAGGTTAAACGTTTTATAAATTTTTATTTAAAGCACAGAAGTAATCTAAGGCCAAGTAGTTTTGATAACATAGTGCATTTTGTTTTGTTGTTTGTTTAATAAGTTAAAGGCTCTGGAAGTTTGATTTTATTTTATTTTTTGTGCTACCAGGGATCAAACTTGGGACCTTGTGCTTGCCAGGCAGGTGCCTATGCCACTGAGCTACATCCTCGGCTTTTTACAAGTGCTTATAGTCTCATTATGTGGTTTAGCATGTAAATGGGGCACAGTAGCCCTAACACACATCTTCTGCCCAAGCCATGACAACGTATTTTGTGCTTGGGAGGCCATTTATCATCTTTTTTTGTGTTTTAGGGAAACGTCTACAGGGTGTTCAGGGTCTCACTATGAGATCAGACTTGTGATTCTCCTGTTTAGTCTCCCAAGTGCTAGGATTACAGGCATGAGCCACCACGCTCAGTCTCAATTGCAGTCTCAGCATGCCCCGGGAGCAGGGCCAGCACAGCAGGCCTGGGGATCTGACCCCGGCCCCTGCACTTGCTTGCAGGTACTTTAATCTGCTGGCAGACCCTTCATTTATCATCTTTTAAATTGTCAATTTGTAGGTCATATCATTTTGGGGTTCTCTGTCCCTGTGTGCTTGGGCTCTCAGGCATTCTCTCTTAATCAGAGGGAGTAGGAAGAAAGACGGACAAACTGTCTCTAATACACAAGACCCTGGCCAGTTGGGGAGAATAGAGTATATGCTGTTCTTTTGCATATCTAATATAGCATGCCTGGGGCCCATCATTTGACATCTGTGTCAACATTATCTCATATTGGGAAAGGGATGAAGATTTGATTCAAGATGTTCTGGGGACTCCCACCATTGAGTTTTCTTGGTGGCTGGATCACAAAAGTCTTTAGGCTAGGTATATTAGGCTTTTACTAGGGATGGTAAAACTTTTGTTTTTCCTTAGGCAAGGCAGTTTTTTTTATAATTGAGGTTTTGAGGAGCCACACTCCTATGGTAGGACTGGTCTTCTCTTTTATTGTAGAGTTCATGGAGATCTAGTTTTCTAGCCTTTCATGGTCATTGATCTCTCATGTTAGTTTTCTCACATATGTAGCAAGAAGAGCCCTTTAGGGTCTGGGCTATAGTCTCTGTCAGAACTAGAAACAAGCTTTTTTGTTCTGACTGAACTGGGAGGGGCTATAATTAGTTTAGTTTAGTTTAGTTTAGTTTAGTTTAGTTTAGTTTAGTTTAGTTTAGTTTAGTTTTTGCCAGGATCAGCCATTCTATTTTGTGCCTTCCATTTATCAGCCTTTGTC
Source organism: Octodon degus (assembly GCF_000260255.1). Taxonomy (NCBI): domain Eukaryota; kingdom Metazoa; phylum Chordata; class Mammalia; order Rodentia; family Octodontidae; genus Octodon; species Octodon degus. Next base: position 74,976 of record NW_004524989.1, read on the forward strand.
TGAGTCTGGGACTGGCTTAGGTCTTTACGTAAATGATCTCACTTCATCCTAACCAAATCCCCAAACAGGGAGGCCTTATTTCTAACTCCACTTCTAAAAGGGAGGAAGCCAATCTCTTCCCCCTCTGACCACAAAGAGTGCACTGTGAATACCTTTTCCTCTAAGAGGTAACAGCCCTCCAAACTACTGCCATCTGTTGAGAATTTTGTCCTGAGTGTCATCCGTACACCAGTCTTGACCTGATGTTTGGGAATACTGATGTCAGTCCAGACATGTTTCCTGCCCTGGCAAGTGGAAAGAAAATAGGAAAGCCTCTACATAAACAGCTAACCGCCAGTATGGCTTATTGAGGGGAGTTGGGGGGCGGGGAGGGAGATCCATTGGGCCTTTTCATCTTCATAACTATGTGTCCTAGGAGTCCCTCCTGTCTGTCTGGTTGCACAACTGAAATTTGAAATCCATACCCCAAGAGAGTCTGTGAAGTGAATTTCAGTCCGGTGGGCCTGAAATTAAAGAATTTCGAATGTTCTCTTTAGTAGAAAGATTACAAAATGGCCCTGTCATATTGCTGGGACCTTTGGAAAGGGTCCCTGTAAGTGATGACTCTGAAGCTTAAGCGTCTGTAGCTTCAGGGCAAATCTGTCTGGCTATTTAGGTCCTCTCATTTTATGTGTATTGTTTACCTTCTCCTAAACAGAATTCCTGGGCATAGGAAGTTTACAATTCACCTCTGCAGCCTCAAAAATAATCAGACACCCCTGCATATTTAAAGACTAAAAAATGGACATTTGAAATGAATAGACACTTCTTGAATGAAGAAGTAGAAATGGTAAATAAATATTGAAAAAATGTTTAATATCACTGGTTATTTGTGTATTGTGGTGTGATTTTATTCATATTTCCTGTGCAAAATGTTCATTTTTCTTGGAAATGTGGTCCTATAATTTCAACTAAATTCAGAAATTTTAAATCTTTGAATATTTATTGCCTACCCCTTTCTACTTTGAGAATTCTAAATATATGAATATAAATTCCTTGATTTTGGCACAAAGTGAACTATTATATGACTGATCTGTAAATTCTTTCTTCTTTATGTTTATTTTATTTATTTTATTTTTTTGGCAGAACCGAGGATTGAACTGAGGCCCTTGTACTTGCCAGGAAAGTGCTTATTCTACTGAGCCATCTCCCCGCTCCTTCATGTTTATTTTAGACAATTTTTATTGTTATATTCATTTAAATTTGTAAATAATTTATTTACAATGTGCAATCTATTATTAATCTCATGTATTCATTTCAGAAATATTTCTCTAAAATTCACTGTCTATATCTCATATCTTTCACATTTCAATATTTGTCTACAATTTTTAATATGCCATATAATTATTGATTTTCAATAAAGTTAATGAAAAAGAAAACAATGCTGAGATTCCATCTCACGCCAAAAGAATGACTGGTATCAGGAAATCAACCAGCCAGGCATAGTGGCGTACCTCTATAATCCCAGCAGTCAGGAGGCTGGGGCAGGAGGATCCTTGCAAATTTGAGCCCAGCCTTGGCTACAAAACAACTTGTTCAAGGCCAGCCTGAACTGCAGCATGAGACCTTGTCTCAAAAAAAAAAAAAAAAAAAAAACAAAAAAAAACCACCCAAAAACCAAAACAAAACAAAACAAAAAAAACCCCACAAAAACAAAACCATAAAAACCAGCAACAAATGCTGGTGGGGCCATGGAGAAAAGGGAACATTTCTCCACTGTCGGTGGTAGTGGAGACTGGTGCAGCCACTGTGCAAATCTGGAGACTTCTAAAAAAAACAAAAACAAAAACAAAAAAACCCCTAGGATTGGAAGTCCCATTGGATCCAGCTATGCCCCTTCTGGTATCTTGCCTAAGGAATTAAAAGCATCATACCACAGGGTTGTATACACATCCATATTTATTGCCACATAGTTTTTAATAGCCATATCTTGGCCGGGGAGATGGCTCAGTGGAATAAGTGCTTCCCTGGCAAGTGCAAGGGCCTGAGTTCAATCTCCGGTTCCACCACGAAAACCAAAAAACAAAAACATAGGCAATAACTATATCTTGGAAAAAGCCCAAATGCCCATCTGCTGATGAATGGTAAAGATTTGTTTTCTATCATTGAGTACTACTGTGCCATAAAGAAGGATAAACTTGAAATAGCTTGAGGTATTTCTAGCTAAATGGTTGCCATATGACATACTCTTTTTTTTCTGTAACAGCGATCAAACTAAGGTCCCTCATAAGCCATGCTCTTGGAGGCTATATTCTTGATGTAAATTGGCCACACATGTTTAAATATCACACTATTTTACTTGTGTGAGAAACGAAGTGTAAATAAGAACTAAAATGTATAATAGATATTGAGAATTGGCAAGAAAATGTTCAAGTGGGGAGTGGAATGTAGGAGGAGGGGGAAGGAAATAAAGGATAAGAAAAAAATGGAAACAGGGCTTTTGTAAATAACGAAGAGAGGAAAACTGGGGAAAAATCAAAATATATCCTTTACAGGTACAAATTCCCTATAATGAACATATTGAATGTCTACACACTTCAGCAGGTGTACTAATAAATGTCTGGCAAATAATGGTCATTATTCTGAGCACTGCTTGTAATTGTAGAGGCTAAAGGGAATTTGTATCTTGGTAACTTGTATTAATCTCATGATGTTTCAGCAAATTTAATACTATTTTTTGAGACAGAGTCTCCTGCTATGGAATTCAGGCTGGCCTTGAACTCACTGTGTAGTCTAGGCTGGCCTTGAACTAGTGGTGATCCTACTGCCTCAGCCTCCGGAGTGCTGGCATTGCACCTGTGTGCCACCAGGCCCAGCTTCAGTATTTCGACTACCAGCTTTAAGGAGATATAATACAAGGACATGTAAAATCACATTAGAGGGGCCGGGGAGATGGCTCAGTAGAATAAGCACTTCCCTGGCAAGCTCAAGGGCCTGAGTTCAATCCCCGGTTCCAAAAATAAATAAATAAGCAAATAAAAGAAAATCATATTAGAAATACAATTGTTGCCATGCATGGTGGTAAATGCCTATAATCCTAGAACTTAGGAGGTTGAGGCAGGAGGCGACCAGCCTGAGCTACATAGTGAGTTTAAGGCCAGCCTAAACTACACAATGAAACCCTATCTCAGAAAAAAAAAAGAAATATAACTGGATATCATGAATCTTACTTTTAGAAGTAATACTGCTGTTTTGAAACTACGATGTTGAGCTGGGAACGTAGTTCAGTGGCACAGCACCTGCCTGGCAAGAACAAGGTCCTGAGTTCAATTTCTGCTACCAAAAAAGAAACTATATGGTATGATAAAGCAAACAAGCAATTATATTAATGACACTAGAAACCAATATTTACTGGTATGTGGGGAAAAATTACAAGCATAAAATAATCTTATGATAAATTTAGATCTGAATTAGATAGCAGTATATAAAATGAAATTTTCTCCTAAAAGGTGTATTTTCCAGCTCTCTGCTGTAAGGAACAACGACTGGCTTAGTACTAATGCCCAACCTTGCACACAGATTTGGTCATCACACAGCATTTTCAAGTTTAATTGTTTGTAATTAAAAATAAAACCAAATCAAGGCTTCTCTGAAGGTTGATTCCAGATATGGAGTGTGAAAGATGAGCTCAGGTCGCCGTGGGCCTGGAAGCCAAGAAACTATCAGAGCCCAGTGGGATCATGGACAAATGACAAGGAGTCAATCCAGAGGGGCCTCCCTGGCCAAAGATGGAGCGAGTTGAGCATTAAGAGAACCACAATGGCTTCAGGAGAGAGCACCACACAAAGTCTGTGGAAGTTCACCAATTCATCATTGCTCTGAAGGAAACATCTCATTACCACCAGCAGAAAAGGAAGTAAATGTTTTTCTGGTTTTTTTTTTCTTTGCATTTATGTATTTGGTACAGGGTCCCACTATGCAGCTCAGACTCGTAGTGAGCCTCCTGTTTTCAGCCTCCCCAGAGCTGGGATTATAGGTGGGCACCACCACACCCAGACTCCATGGGGGGCTCAGCACACCCCGGCGGGGGGTGGGCCGGCGGGGTGTGGGGGACAAGAGATCAAACCCTGGTCCCTGTGCTGCCAAAGTGGGCACTTAGTCTGCTGAGCTATATTTCGGAGACATTTTTAATATAATAATGTATATAGTCCTAGGAACTCAGGTTGTTAGAAAGTAATTTTCTACGGAAAAATTCCAGCTAATAAATGTAGAAGAAATAATAGTATTACAAAAGCACAGTTTTAGATGGGCATGGTAATGCACGCCTGTAATCCCAGCACTCCAGAAGCTCAAGCAGGCAGATACCCAGGAGGGCCAGGCACATCTGGATCACACAGTAATTTCAAGGCCAGCCTGAGTTACATAGCAAATCCTTGTCACAAAACAAATAAATCCCCCAGACACTCTGAGTAACTAATGTAAAGAATACAAAATGTATTAATCATTGTTACCCTCCCATTATCTTGTTTTGAAATTTTGTTTTATTTTTTCTCCTTAAAATAAAAAAAGAAAGTTGAAAAAAACCCACCAGAACACTAACAGAACTCCAAAAGCACAGTTTTTCAAGCCCTAATGAATTGGGGGTCATGGCACACACCTGTAATTCCAGCACCCAGGAGGCTGAGACAGGAGGATTGCCATGAATTCAAAGACAGCATGGGCTACAAAAGTGAGTTCAAAGGTAGCAAGACCCTGTTTCAAAACAGCAGAACCAACACAACAACAACAACAACAACAACAGGAAAACAAAGAAGTGTAAACCTAACCAAGCCAAGATCTAACTGTGGGGGATGGGCAAAAGCACAATCAGCCACACTCAAAATGTGGCACATCACACAGACAGGTATCCTGGTTTCCCCAACGTAATTGTGGTGTGGAACTTAAAGAGAATCATAAAACTCAAGAGATTTACCAAAGGCAAGCTGGCCAAATAGCTCAATGGATTAAACCACCTACTCAGGCAGATGCAGCGGCCAGGGTTTGATCCCTGGCGTGCTGCGCCCGCCCCGCCCCTGAGCCCAATCTACATAGTGAGACCCTGTATACCCTGTACTAAAATACCAAAAAAAAAAAAAAAAAGACTAACCTATTTAAGGGCCAGCAAAATAGCTCAACGGATTAAAGCGCCTGCAAGCAGGCGCAGGGGCCGGGGGTTCGATGGGTCGGGGGGAAGGCCTGCCCCCAGGGTGCGCTGAAATGGCAACTGAGAGTGGGCGCATGCCTGTAATCCCAGCTCTTGGGAGGCTGTAAACAGGCGGATCACTATGAGTCCAATCTAGTAGTGAGACCCTGAACACCCTGTAGACCTTTCCCTAAATACAAAAAGAAAAAAAAAAGATGAAAGTCTTTTTTACTGGAACAGTACGCCAAGGTACTTTGGATGGAATGGGGTCTGAGATATTTTCAAACACTCCAAAAGCAGCAAAGAAACAAACAGGAAGACTGACAAAACATTCATAGCTGTTGAAACTTTGTGATAGGTACATGATCCACTATGCCATTTTACTGTCTTCTATGTTTGAATTTTTTCTTTTTGTTTTCTTTCTTTCTTTCTTTCTTTCTTTCTTTCTTTCTTTCTTTCTTTCTTTCTTTCTTCTTTCTTTCTTTCTTTCTTCCTTTTTTTTTTGGGGGGGGGTGGAACTGGGGATTGAACTCAGGCCCTTGCGCTTGCCAGGGAAGCGCTTATTCCACCAAGCCATCACCCTGGCCCCTGAATTTTTTCAAAATAAATAATCAGTTGGGCATGGTGGCACACAAATGTAACCCCACCACTCTGGAAGACTGAAGCAGGAGGATCTCAAATTGAAACCCAGCCTTGGCAACTTAGTAAGAACTTCTCTCTGAATAAAAAACAAAAATATGGATGTGTAGCTCAGTGTAAAAGCCCTGGATTGAGTCCCCAGCACAGAAGAAGTGAGAGAGAGAGAGGGAGAGAGAAGAAAGAAAATTGTGTCAAAAAAAAAGAAAGGAAAGGAAAGGAAAGAGAAGAGAAGAGAAGAGAAGAGAAGAGAAGAGAAGAGAAAAGAAGAAAAGAAAAGAAAAGAAAAAAAGAAAAGAAGAAAAGAAAAGAAAAGAAAAGAAAAGAAAAGAAAAAAAGAAAAGAAAGAAAAGAAAAGAAAAGAAAAGAAAAGAAAAGAAAAGAAAAGGTATGTGGGAACTTGAATGTAGCTTTACTTCCCCCTGGTGGCGGGTTCCGTTAGTGCAGCTGTTGTCCGCCTCTGCTCTCAGACCATGTCCGGGGTCACATACATTATCTCATTAAGACCTTACACAGGGTCTAATGTTAGCACACCGTTTTATAGCTGAAGAAATGGAGGCTTAGGTTCCTAATAATATACTAGTGAAGCTAAGGCTTCTGGGTTGGAGCCCTGTAAATTACTGTGATTCTAGATCTTACTTTTTCTATCTGAATAAAGAGATCACGTGCGGTAAATGGAGCTGTTTGTGGTAGGAGAAGCCCACAGGAAGCAGGTTGGCAGGAGGCAAATTTATCTATAAACTATAGATTAATAAGCATAGTAATTTACTATAAATTATGGAAAAGGTAATGTTCACGTCACCTTCTGTGCAAAGCGGTGTCTAAATAGAATCTCAGTTCAGCTCCAGTTTCTCTGTGAGGCTTACTCCCACTCTCCTTTGGGCACTTAGGAAGCCCAGATTCTCCGAGGAGAAGAGGATCTGTCCAAAGCCGCACTGCTGCCAGGCAGGGTGGCGCACGCCTGTAGTCTCAGTATTCAGGTGGCTGAGGCAAGAAGATTACCACGAGTTCAGGACCTGCCTGGGCTACAGAGTGAGTTCAAAGCCAGCCTGAACCATATAGTGAGATCCTGTCTTTAAAAACAAAGCAAGACAATACAGCGCAATGAAACATCCAAAGTCACACTGGGACTTGAACTCCTGTGTGCTATATGCTGATGTGAGAGAAGTTCTGGCTTGATTTTATTTTTTCCCTAATGGGTTTTGGACAAAATTGAGTGGAAATTGTGGAGTTGCTATAAAATTCTTATTCCTGAGTGCATATTAGTTAAATCTCTAGGACTGAGCTGTACTCCCAGACATTTTTGTCTTTTTCTTGTTTTGTGGCAGTGGGAATCGAACCCAGGACTTCACATTGAGCTGTATTCCCTTTCTATGAGTTGGGACACACTAAGTCATCAAGTCACCCAGGTGGGGCTTGTGCATGTGATCCTCCTGCTTCAGCGGCAGAGTGCCATTTATTTATTTATTTATTTATTTATTTATTTATTCATTTATTTATTTAGCGGAACTGGGGATTGAACTCAGGCCCTAGCGCTTGCCAGGCAAGCACGTATACTACTGAGCCATCTCCCCAGCCCCTTTATTGTTGTTTTGAGGCAAGATGTCACTGAGTTTCCAGATTGGCCATAAATTTGTAATCCTACTGCTTCAGCCTACCAAGTATCTGGGATTATAGGGCCGCATCAGCCTGCCAGGCTTATGTAATATGTCTTTAAATGTTTAATTGTAGAGCATTTTAGGTTCATAGTAAACTGGAGTGGGAGCTCCGGGGTTCCCATACATACCCTGTCCCCAAGCCGGTCTCTGTTCCTCTTCCTAGCAGATAGATAAATGCTCTACACGACTTCTGGAGCCACTGCTGATGCTAGAGGCTTAGTGCTATCTGAGCCAGCCTCAAGGGGCTATGAAAGTGCTGCAGTGAGATTTCAAGGGTGACCCATCGGCCTTCCACTGAGTGGGTTTGTATTTTTTATTTATTTTTTTTTCAAGACAGGGTCTCACTATGCAACCAGCTGACCCTGAACTCACTATGTAACCAAGACTGGCCTCAGACTTGCAGTGATTCTCCTGCCTCAGCCTCCCAAGTACTAGGATTATAGGCATGCACCCCCAACACCCTTCCTTCACTGAGTGCTGAGAGGAACCACTCCTGGCTGCCACGGTAGAGAGAACACTCACCAGCAGCCCCTCTCCTCTCCTTTCCAAGTCAGACTCCAGGCCTAGCCCCATCCCTACAGGATGAGATCGTTTTTACAAGAGCGCCGGCCCTGGCACTGACTTGCCCTGTGACCTCGAGCGGGCCGGCTTCCTGCTCCATGCTTGTCTCTCCATCTGCCTATTGAGGAAGTGTGACCAGCACTACAGTTTTGACTGTTCATTCTGACTCTTGCATTCTGCCCCTGCCAAGCAGACTTAAATGTTTCTTTCTGGTGCAGCTCCTAATAAATGATGTAGGGGCCTGAGAAGGCCATGCACCAGGTATAATTTTAGCTTTGGATGGGTTCTGGTTATCTCCTGAGGGACAGTTGAAGCAACTTCTGGTTATGACCCTGTACCCCGTCTCCTACCCTCACTGTTCTTATCTGAAAACTGTGGTGATGAGGGGTTGAGAGCTTAGGGAGAAGTCCCAGGACATCCCAGATGAAGGATTTGCTCAGTTCTCATCAGGCTCTGAGATATTTGGACTCCCTGTAACCATCTGTTCTCTTTGGATGCTTCTGTTGCAAAGATAGAAAAGCAGCTCCAGCGAATTTCAAAGAAACAACTGATGCACATGCAGCTCTGGCGGGAGAAGGTCCCCTGAGTTGTTCTGCTTCTTGGCAGGAGTGCTCGTGCATCTCCTACTTTTTATTTCCTTATATAAGAAATGCAAGGTTTCATGAATTGAGGCTCAGCGTGAGACAGTAACCCTCTTGAAGTATAGCAGCGAGCGTGGATAAGATAACAGTGAATGAGCTCCTTAAAGTAAACGTGGCCAAGTTAGGGACCTGGATTCAGTACAGAAGAAGAAAGCCAGCATCTCAGAACTGAGAGCACATCCCTACCTGTGGGTGCTGCATAAGATGAGGATCAGAAGCTGACAAGAAGTAAGGGCTAGCAGGCATTTCTAGCCATCCAGGGCTGTAGCAAAAACCAGAGCTAGAGATCCAAGCATGGTTAAGGAGGGTTAGCAGTGAATAAGGGGCCAGACACAGAAAGGATGCTTGTGTGGCCTCTTTTTTGAGCTTTGGGGACAGTATTCTTTATGTGATTTTTGGCCACCAACTGCATGAACTTTTGTCCTGCGTAGACCAGTCAGCCTCCTGAGTGACTAGCACTGATACTGGTGGGTAGAGATTAGTCACCTGGATTTTACTGATTAGTTGTCATTGAGCTTGTATTTTTGTTCCCTGGCAGGCTTGTCCAATTTCTGACTAATGAAGAGTTTCTAATAATAGCCACACATCACAAAGAACTTTGTATGAGAAATGGGTATGGTATAGTAAGGTCTAAGTGGCTCATTGGCCAGAGCTGGTTGTGCAACTACATGAGTCATATGACGGGTATTTTCTCTTTTATACACACAGCATCTCACTCTAAGATAACAGTAGGCCAGTGTTAGGCTCACCCTTAGTTAGGAGACTCACATGCACTGGGATCCACTCTTGTCAACAGTTGTGCTAAAGATTTAGTCCCATTAAGCAAATGGGGTTATCCTCCTGTAAAATTCTCTCAAATTGGACTACCTCAGACACCTTTTTTGTGTAGGTGGGGAAGGCCTCTCTTCAGCCTGAGAAGGTGCACACAAAGACTAACAAGTACTTGCAGCCATTAACTCGGGGAGCTCAGTGAAGGCTACAGCCTCATTTTTAAATGGGGCTCTTCTTGTCCCCTAGGAGTGGGTTTGGGTCCTTGACGCAGGTTATTATGGGAACATGTTTTACATCGCTAGCACCCTATCTTGGCTATGCTGGAGAGTAATGGAAAGTAGAAATAGCAACCTACTCTGATCTCGAGAGCTGTACAGACCATAGTGGATTCCTGAAGAAACTTTTTGACAAACTTTGTAGCCAAGACTTGGGGATTGCTATCCAGCCATTCTTAAATTTTTTCTATCTGCCTGGAAGGTACCTACTACCCTCCATCTCAAACCAAGCAGCACTCTCATATTGTGAGTAATTGGGATCCCATTATGCCGATGGACTAAGGAACGGCACAGCAGCCACAATCCTCAATTCTATTATTCTGGAATCTGTGAGCTTTGCTTCTCAGTCTGCTTTATGGTTTTTCCAAGCAGCTGGTGTCACTTTTTAAAAAAATTTTTATTTATTTATGTGTGTGTGTGTGTGTGTGTGTGTGTGTGGCCAGCTCAGCCCACCAGGGGGCGGGGCTGGCTGGCATGTGGTGCTGGGGGATTGAACCGCGGTCCCTGTGCTTTGCTAAGCTTGTGCTAAGTAGGTGCTTTAGACCACTGAGCCATCTCACCAGCCCAGGTGTCACTTTTTTGATATACACAATAATGTGTGACTGTCACTGTCTTAGGGACCCATACAGCATCTAAGAGTTTAAGGAAGTTTCTTCCATATTTTATTTCTTTATTTCTTTTTTTTTTTCCTTCAGTTTGAGGACTTTAAGCTCCATGTATGTTGAGGGTAGTGAAGGCATATTTAGAGTCTGTATCTATATTAACATATATCCCTGATGCCAATTTGAGGGCCCAGGGTGGTACAATGAGTTTGGCCTTTTGTACGAAGGTCTCTTTTGACAGAGACTTTGCCTCAGTGACAGAATTTAGCATCACCACAGAGTATTCTGTAAGGCATTCTCCCTCTTCTATAAAGCTGTTGCCATCAGTGAAACTCTCAGCAGGTCCTTGAGTGGCTGGGTCCTCAAACCCAGCTGGTTGGAGATCATTTCATCTATGAATTTGATACATTCATGATCTGGCTGGCCCAACATGACAAGCAGTAGACTTGCCAGGTATAAGGTCTGTACTACTTTTAGGTAAATGCATGAGTTTTCACATAACATCTAATATCTGACCATCTGGGTGTTAATTGACCATTGCCCCTGTGTTTTATTAATGTCAGTACTGAGTGTGGTACTTTTGTCCCATAGTTAGTTTGTTAGCTTCTGCCATCAAGAGGGCTGCAACTGCAAGTGCTGGCAAATAGGTTGGCCAGCCCTAACCAACAGAGTAAAGTTGCTTAGAGAGGTATATGGGGGCCGGGCAGATGGCTCAGTGGAATAAGTGCTTCCCTGCCAAGTGCAAGGGCCTGAGTTCAATCCCTGGTTCCAAGAGAGAGAGAGAGAGAGAGAGAGAGAGAGAGAGAGAGAGAGAGAGAGAGAGAGAGATGATTGGCCAGTGCCTTAACCCAGCACCTGGATTAGAGTAACCACTGCTATGCTCAGACATACAAGAAGGAAGCCTTAGTCATGTCCAGAAGTCCCCGGCCCATTGGTAAGGGCCTGTTTGAGCTCTTCAAAGGCTTTCTGCTGCACTTGCTCCCACAATAGAGTTTTTTTGTTGTCTGAGCCCTTATGGCTTTATAAAGGGGTTTTGCTAGGACTGAGAAGTTAGATATCTAGATTTTATAGAAAACCTTTTCCCCAAGGAATTCTCAGCCTGGTTGTGAGAACTGGAATTGAGTAAACTGCTTTCTTTCTTTTGGACTTGAGTTGGAGTTGTTCCTGTGACAAATGAAAACAGAGGTACTTGATCACCCGGCAAGCTTGGGTCTTTCTCCTGGAGACTTTGTAGCTGGCCACCCACAGGAGAGTAAGGACTTGAATTACTTCTCTGTATCCACCTGAGACATTCTAGCCGGCAGCAATTCACCCACGAATTGAAGCAAGACCTAGTCATATTGGTCTGTTGGACAGGATTTCAGATCAGTAGCCAGTGCTGTGCCAAAGATGGTGGAGGAGTTTTTGAACCCTTGGGGCAGTATTTTCTGGATTTTTCTACTGGAAAGTAAAAATTTTCTGGCTCAGTGGGACCAGGTGGGTGCAGAAGAAGGCAACCTTGAGGTCTAGGAATGTAAAAGAAGGCAAGTTTGGTAAGGATGAAACCCAAGAAAGTGCAGGGGTTTGGGACAATAGGTATAAAGTGACAATGGCCTAGTTTACCACTCCCAATCATCATTTGTACCCAGTTTCTGGACTGGCAGAAGAGGTGTGTTCTGAGGTGACTGGTAAAATTGAAGGATCCTATAATTTAGAAGCATGTCCGGGAAATTTTAGATCCAAATCAGTGCCTTGAGAGGGATGAAATGTTGATTTTGGTGAATTGGCTCTGCCCCTGGCTTTAGTTTTATAATTACTGGAGGTATATTTCAGACTAATCTGGGTGTATTACCTTTACCCCATGCCCCAGGTATTCTGAAGGGAAATTCAGGTCCCTGTTGTGGCCTCTCTATGAGACTGTAAAGGTGCCATTCTTCTTTTTGGGGATTCAAGAGTTATGATTTTTGCTTCTGGTTTACACAGAGTCAGAGCAGCCTGTGTGTAGGAGTTGAGAGTTCTTTGAGCCTATAGCTTTCTTAACAGGTCTCAACCCATCAAAGTCACAGGACAGTCAGGGAGGAACAGTAATTTGTAAATGACTTTATGGCCACCTTAAATGCATCTTTGGGGCATCAGGAAAGGGCAGCATGTTCGGTTGCCTGTGGCCCTCACAATAGTGGCCTATCTCTGTGAGAAGGACCCATGGGTTGACTGAACAAAGAATGTTCTGCCTCAGTGTCCACAGGGAATTCAATGGACTGGCCTCTTACATGTATTGAAATGGGCTTTTGGGGTCCTAAGATAATAGAGCCCAGTCTGTCCTAGTCTTTATATTTTCTCATGGCAGCCAGTCCTATAAAATCATCCTCAGGCATCCTGCCTAGCCTCTGAGCTGGCTGGTATTGGCCCTGGACTACTTGATCTCTGTCCTTTTGTTGGGTAGGAGGGGAGATTTTTTGCAGCTAATAGAGACATTTATTCTTGTACCTGTAACAGTGGGCACATTGGCTCTAATCTAGCTTCGTTCCTGGCCAGAGTGGCCTCTTCTGTCAGCTTTCCCATTAGCTTTATCCTTGGCTTTGATATTTGCCTTTGGATGTGTTCTAATGGGGATATCTTGATCAATCAAGGAGCTCCTTAGAATCAGTCCACATGGGCCAGTGAGTGTGGATAGTGGGATGCATCAAGTCAATCACTGCTTGGAATTTTTCTGTATTGGAAGGAGTGTGATCCTTCCAGTTAAGGAGTTCAGTGGTGGTGAAGAGTTGGAGCACTAACATTCATTTGCTTCTCTGGATTTGCCCCTTCTGGTTATAGAAAAGGGGTTACCATGTCTCTTATAGTAGTATGTTCATGGTACCTCAGTGGTGTCAGAGGGTCAAGCTGAACAAGGAGTCCTCTTGATGGGTGCCATAGGTGTGACAGGGGTCAGGACAGGTGGCTTGGGGGAGACCACTTTTGGATGGATCTCCAGAAAAGCCTCAGATGACACTGAGGAAGAGGCAACCTCTGATTGGCTGATAGGCTCTGCTAGGGCCTCTGGAGTGGGGGGGGGGGCAGCAGGTGGTGGTGGCATATAGATACAGTGGGGCATATAGGGGTGAGATTTCTTTCTTTGGCCAACATTTGTAGCTGGCTGTTACGCTACCCATCATCACCCTGTAGTTTTCTTCAGTGCAGTCTTTAGCTAAGATGGTTTTGACAGGACCAAGTCTTATCAGCAGTCAATGTAAGGAAATTGGTCAGGGTGGCCCAGATTTCCTATAACAACTGTGAACACTCTGCTAATGATTTCCTTATCAAGTCAGTCCTTGGAGGGCCAGCCCACCCCAAATGATGGCCAGTCAGTTTTACAGAATGTCTGGAGTTTTCTGGGAATTATCTTACCGCCACAGTCACTTGAATATATCTTTTAAAAATTGTTTAACATACACTTGAAGGGTGTCAGCTTACTCTATTTTCCACCCACCTCTTCCCATGCTCAGATAACTTTCACGCACAAGACTGAAAAACGAGGAAGGGGGGCTAATAGGCAGAGCACACACACTTCATTTGTCTGCAGTCTCTCTCCTTGCAGAGATATTTTAGGTGCCTCTTAGCATTGGTGGGTAAATATGGCCCAGATCAGACTGCTGAGGAAGTCTCATGCTGCCATAAGCTGTATTGGGTCTGTTAATCATGAGCTTGGAAGAACAGGTCTCAGTGTGGCTTTGACTTCAATTCCCCCAGAGAACCCAAGTTAGCTTATCTGATAGTAAAGAAATGGGGTACCAGGAAAAGGAAGAGAGGAAGAGGAAGGAAGGGGATAAAAGCACACCTGAGACCTGAGGGGAAAGCTGTGTGCTCTCTAGGGTCTCTTTCTACATTCTGCACACACAATCACATACACACTTGTTCACCCATGGATGTGGAGTGGAAAGAACTTTCAGTCTGAAACATATCTTTCTCTTGGGGGGGTCTAAATGAACAGATTGCACTGTGTTGAAAGATTGCCCTCAGGTTCCTGTGATGTGATCCTTTTCTGATAGGCACTGTGGTCATGATGAATGCTGTCAGGTTGGTACTGAGATCACGAATCATGGGCTGGACTAGATCTGCCTTTGCCTCAAGAATTACATGGAAATCACTGACTTTCCACTGAAAACCCTGGGTACCAAGAGAAGCTGGAACCCAGGCTATACTAGCTGTGAGACCAAAACTCACAACATGACCATCCAGCCCTAAAAGTAAGGGCTGGAGATCAGCTTTCTGGTCAGGGAAGGGGTGAAAGTGACATGGGAAGTGCTTCACAGACACCAGGAGGAAAGAGTGTAGCTACCGAGAAGAAAGAATTCCTAAGCCAAAAAGAAAGACTAAGAAATAAATGGTTTGGGTTTTCTGGTGGAGGGGGACATTCTTAGCAAAATATATTTTTACATATAGCTTTACGTATCGGCATCATTGTAGACTGACATGTAGTTGAAATGAATAGAAGTCCCTTTTTATCTTCACCTACTTTCCCTAATTTATAGCTTCTTGCAAGAATTTGCTAATGAAACACCATAAAATTCACTGAGTTTAACTGAAGAGGATGGATACTGAGAAAAGCACTACAGGGTAGTTGCTACTTCTTCACTAGGTCCTATTATCATTTTATCAATTATCAGGATTTACAAAGGAAAAGATGTAATACAGAACACACAACTTATAGGATTATTTTACAATATTCACTCAAAGAATCAAATGCAAAAGAGCATGGGAGATCTGGCCCACACAGTAGAGAATCAAAGAATCCAGCTGAGGGTCTGCTTCCCATGGCAGCGTCCTGCACAAGTCCTGCTGAAGACCTAGAGCCCATGGCAATGTCCTCCATGAGTCCAGCTGGAGGACATGAACCTACAACAATATCTCATGCAAGTCTGTACCAAGAGGGGCACCAGGAGGGCCCAGAGGTCACTGGAAGCAAGAAAGTCTGTGACAGTGGGATGGAATCTATGCCATCAGGCTGAAGGATCTGCACTGGAGCCAAGAAGTGACACTCAAAGTAAAGACCAGACCTTCCCCCAAAGAGAACTAAACCCATCCTCAGTAACAGCAAGGAATCAAGCTGTTCTGAATATGGGAAGAGTAGAGTTCACATCAGGAAAACCAGTATAACAAGCTTCTTCAGAAGAATTGAAAAACTTTATACCTCAGGACACTAAAGTCTTAGAGACTTATGGTGGTGATTTAATGAATTTTCATGCCATTTTTTTTCTACTTGAAAAAAATTGCTTTGTAACTCAGCTGCAACTTGATACTCCTCAAATCCTTGTGCTATTTAGGGGAACAGTATTTTGCCTTGATAGTTTTGAGATGAACAAGGACCCCATGTTTTAAATTAATGGAAAGAACCTCAGAGCCAATGTATCCATGAGAAAAGATGCTCAAAGTGTAGCTTTGCTGGACCTTCCCTTGGAAAGGAAAGGGATTCGAGGGTTTGTTTTATGAAAAGATGAAGGAAAGCTCTGCATCCCTAGAATGCAAGGATGGCACTCCAGGTGCTGAAGTGACTCCCTCAGCCTATGGAGGACATTTGGTAACAGCAGCTGTGACTGAGCCACACCTAAGTGGGGTGACTGTGTTGCTGCTCTCAGAGTTGGCACTTCCACTTTGGCCACACTGGAGAATCAATGGGAGGTGGAGACTCCATGGCCTGTGCACTCCTCACATCCAGGGGTGGCCTCCTGCTTGACACCAACAGGGTGCTTTATGATGATGATTTTTCCTGGGACCCAGAGCTGCCACCACCCCCACTTGCCCTTCTCTCCTAGGAGCTACTGAGCCATAAGTGAGGAAGCCTTGGGGAGTCTTAAGAAAATCCCATTCCATGAAGGCATAGGAATTTTTTCTTTTGGGCCCAAAGCCTTAACCCTAGCACCTGGCACATGCGAGATAGCCACACCTTGTGGAATGAACCAGTAAGTGAATGCCTAATTCTAGGAGGATGAGGACACCAGCCACATGCTCCATATTATGGGGAACTCACCACTAGAACTGAAGCCATTTCTACCAGTTACTCTGAGGGTGCAGCACAGTGTGAGCCTGAATAGTTGCACAGGAACTTCTGCCATGCTACTGTGGATCCCTTTACATAGCCAAGTACTACTCCTCATACTTTATTACCTTAGTCCCTCTCACTGAGCTGCCTGCTCTTCCCTCAGTGAGATCATTGTACCATTTCCTCTAGCTTTGTGTTCCATTCCATGCTAAATGCTCTCTGTGCTTGGGTGGTGGAGTGTAGAATGCTGGCTCTCTGGATCTCTGCTCTTCTGCTATGTCTCCTTCTCACAGTTCTGCTGCTTCTTCACCCTTGGCTCATCCTCATTCCTCTCATGGCCACAGTTTGGTAGTGTGTGGCCAGAAAGGGGACACGGGCCGAGGTGTCTATAGATGCCTCTCCTCTCTGTCTCATAGCCTCACCTGCACCACTGAGGACAGACTGGAGCTGTGTGTTGGCACTGCCTCACCAGAGCATGGACATCAAAGAGCCCAGGAACAGAGAGGAGAGTGGGAAAGACACAGAAAGTTCAAATTGTTCTGCACAGTAAATATTGGGAAGAGACCAAGAGAAGAAAAAGAATATAGAGCTGAGGAGGCAAAAGGGGAGACAGGAAAGAGTCAGAGAAATGCTCTGTGGCCTGAGGATGCAAAAGTTGGGGAAAAAGGAAGGGCTTCAGAAAGCCTGATGCTGCATCTCACCTTAAAGGACAAGACTGAGCTAAGAATATTGCCAGGGTTCATTCCGTGTCACTCAGGCTTGTGCTTCTCCCACTGCTCCTATTTCATGGCTCCCTCACTCTTCTGTCAACTTTACCACTAGGTTCGCAGTGTACAGTTTCTGGCACAATTCATATTAACTACGAGTGAGTATCTGGTTTGCTCTGTCCATTCTGTTGGTGAGACAAATACCCAACACCCACATATTAAAGAAGGAAATTTTCTTTTGGCTTAGTTTGTACAGGTTTCAGTCCACAATCAGTTGGCTCCAAGGCAGCATGACACAGCAGGCAGGGATCACCGAGGGCAAACAATCCACGGAAAAACAGGCAGGAGGCTGCAAGCAACAAGCAGCAGCAGCAGCAGCCTGCC
Source organism: Octodon degus (assembly GCF_000260255.1). NCBI lineage: Eukaryota > Metazoa > Chordata > Mammalia > Rodentia > Octodontidae > Octodon > Octodon degus. Next base: position 92,370 of record NW_004524989.1, read on the forward strand.
TTTCATTTTTCCCTTTATATTCCCTCCATGTTACAAGCCTATGGATTGGTGCCACCGACAGCAAGGGTTGGATCTTCCATTATCCACACCCACAGCTATACTAAACCAGTTTAAATATCACATACTCTTAATCCCAGTATTACACACCCTAGATCCAGACACCTCCAAAAAGCACCATCTGTGAGCACACAAGGCTTTGGAGGAACAGCAAGATACAAGCCACAGCATTTAGAGAACAGAGTTTTTATGGATTTGAACCTCTCAGAAGTCTTAGTAAGGGATCAATTCTCTTACTGACTTGTGGTTGGCTTCAGGGAGTCAATGTAAATTCTCTTAATTGGCTGTAGCCTGAAGAGATTTGCTTGACATGGCACAAGTGACCTTGCATTGCACCTCTCTGGGAACAAAAAGCAGAAACATTACATCTGGAAGTCTCTCTATGGAATATTAAAAGATATCTTAAACCCTCACTCATCCAATTGCCTGTTCTTCAATAATGTCTTTTCAGTAATGTAAAAAGATAGGTTTTATTGCATCTGTATATGGGGCGTGATGGTATGTGCCTGTAATCCCAGTGCTTGGGAGGCTGAAAACAGAAGAATCACTACAAGTCCAATCTACGTAGTAGACCCTGTCATAAATAAAAAATAAAATAAAATAAAAAATAAAAAAGATAGGTTTTATAGTGGGACACAATGCATGCCTCTCAAAAATGGCTAGGCAGAGGGGGCTTTTGTACTGAGTAGCCAAGTCCTCTGTAGGAGCTGGACACACACACGCTTATTTCTCAGATTAATCACAAAGAGATGTGCATGTAGCTTCATGTCATCATTCCCCTTGACTCTGAGAGCTCCTGTATGGAATATTGGGTTGGACAGAATCTCCTGTCCAGTGTGACTCAAGAAGGTTATGTCAGGAAGCACACTTTAAACAAATTAACGTAAAACAGTTTTTTAATGATTGATACGTTTCAAGAGTTGTTCAAATCTTTTTTGATGCAGGTAGACATAAGCAATCACATGGCTGTAGGCATAGGCCCACTCCTCCCTGGTTTTTCACATCACCATCCAAACCCACTGGGACAGATCCACATCATGTCTAGGTCTGCCCAGCTGTCTATTGATTAAGTAGGTCAGGATGTTGCTAGAGACCCTGCGAGGTTTTAACTCCTGATCCTCGTCCTCATTTGGGTCCACCTCCATATTCACATCTGATGTGCTAGGGCTCATAGGTTTGCACTCATCATTTGCCTGCTCCTCTTCTTCCTCCATGTTTACATCTGATACACTGGGGCTGATGGATTTTAACTCTTCGTTTGTCTCCTCCTCCTCCATATTTACATCTAATATACTGGGTCTGGCCTCTGATTGATCTGTATGTACAACCGATGACTGGTAGAATACACTCATGGCTTCAGAAATTCAGCAACACTGAGAGTGTCTGAAATGGATAAGGAAACCAAGATAATTGGATGGAACCAGAGGCTTCTTCATACACACACACACACACACACACACACACACACACACACACACACTAGCAGCAGCAGCAGCAGCAGCAGTAGTTATAGGATGTGCTTTGGGGCATGGTCTCATTTGCAAAGTCAACATTTTCATTTCTTCCATTGTTCCCCCAATAAATGGTTTGGTGTACAAAGTTCTTCCATTTCACTGACACCTTTTCAGTCCCTGTTTCAATATCTAACTGTGTGGGTTTTCACTCCTTTTTCTTACTGACAGACTCGCAGATGTACCTATGTGTTACATAGTGACTGCTTGCTCTCCTGCCTATGTTCCCCTGTATTCCAAGTTTGGACAAAGCAGGAACTTCTCTGCATGGCTCCCTGCATCTGTGAAAGTCAGAGCTAAAGAAAAACTGCTGCATGCTTCTTGTAAATGAAGGGACTGAATACAAGATACTGGGCACTAACTGATCTGTTTAAGATCTACAAAAGCAAGTGTTAAGGACCACCACAGAAGAATAACAACAGAGCAGGAAGCCAGAGATGCAGGATCTTTTTTGAGTCCCCAGAACTAGACAACAGAAGATGAAGTCTATCTTAGCTTAAGACACCCCCCACCCCTACCCCACCCAAGTCTGTACTAGTCTGCCTCAGCCCCACTACTACAGCTTCCCAGGGCTCAACCCAAAAAGCCTGGGGCAGTGATTTGTTTGAATCTGACATGGTGCCAAGGTCACTGAAAGGCACTCACTGTGTTCTCAATGTTTGGGTCCCAGGACAACTTGCCCAAGGGCACACAGAGCTGTGGTTGGAAGTGAGAAAGCCCATATCTATGGCCTGAAATCCATTGTCTACCAATGTGAACAAATAGCTGACCCCATCCTGCCCCTAGCAACCAGCAGGGTTTAGATTCATCAACTGGGTGAAGTGGATGGTGGCCCCAATAGATGTGCCATTTCATCAGGCTGTTTTACCTTAGAGCACTATATGTTTTCTGGAAGAGATGCTGAAGAGGTGATAAGGAGGCAGAGTCTGTGTCTCCTGTCTCTCTGTCTCACTATGGTGCTCTGAGACCCAGCTCCTGATTGGTTGAGCCTCAAGGGAGTCACTGTGATGTATAATTGTCATAATTGTCCTTGAAACTTTAGAGCCAGTCTCTGATTGGATCTTGACACTGGCCACCCCACCCCCACTTCTGCTAGCTCAGGATTGAGTAAGTGGGAGGGGCTGTAACATTAAACAGATATCACCTTGACATGAAACTCTTTCATACCTCTTCCCTGGATAGGAAGATCAGTTATCTTACTTTGGAGGTTTTCCCTGGAGTGGGAAAAGAATCTCCCCATTAGGTTGTCTATGTGAGGAGTTTACAGCAACCATCTCATCTCCACAAGGCTCTGATCAATTCTCAGTAGCTTTTTCTGCCAGTTCCAATGAAGAACTTAGTCTTCGGTGAAGTGCTCTGCTTTTGTCTTAATCTGTAGATCCAGCCTTGGCCATGATTCTGCAGTTTCTAATGTTATTATACACAGTTCACATAAATTATGTGTTTAATTGCTCAAATGTTGGCTCTTATACCTCTAAAACCATAGTACTTTTGGGGTCCCTGATCCACAACAACTATATAGTTAAGATTAATGTGTGGCCCAGGTGTATGCTGTCCATCTTTCAGGCTATCATGGGGCCAAAGGTGAGGACACGGCTCTGCATTGTTTTGCCTTTGCAATCCTGAAAAATTGATCTCAGGGCTTCATATGTGCTGGGCAAATACTCTACTGCTAAGCCCTACCAGAAACTGGTGTTTTGATAGGGATGTCCTCCTGAGGAAATGAAAGAACTATTATGGGATGTCTTACTTACTTTTTTGGTTGCTGAGAAAAATATCCAACACTCAAAGTTAAAGGAGCAAGGATTTATTTGGCTTACAGTTCACAGAGATTTCAGTTAATAGTTGGCTGGCTCCAAGGCAGGATGACACGGAAGAAGGGCATCACAGAATAGAAATAGTTCCTGACAAGCAGAACACAGCAATCAATGAGGAACAGGTGGTGATTGTAGTTTCCTTCTGTCCATTTATGTTTCATCTAGGCTACCCAGAACTGTGCTAGGACACCCAGAACTATACTAACCAATAAGTGGACTAATTTAGTAATCACACATCATTAATCCCAATATATATGACTACATGAGGCTTTGGGGGGAATGTATAGATACAAACTATAATGTGGGAATAAATGGCTGTGCCGCATACTGGCCATTACCCTTATTCTCATGTAATAACTGAAGAAATTGAGAAACTGATGCTTATAAATATGACCCAGGTCATGTACTTCCTTGTATCCAGTGAAGGTTCTGTATTTCCTTCTAAACTACATAGAACCTTGCAAGGACACTTGGGCACCTGTGTTCTGTGTCTGAAACAAGTTGGAGAGGGATCATGACTCATTAGTCTTAGTGTCATTGGTATTTCATTAACAATTACAAGTAGAAATTTGTCTTTTCCTTCTGAAAGGATTGCCTTGCTATAAAACCAAAACAATTCTTAGTATGAGGGCCAGGAGAGCTGCTTAATATAAGTAAAATTCATTAAATAGTGCATACCCTTCTAATAATTATGGAATATAATAGAAAAAGTATTTCATTGACATTAGTCCTAAATGTTGTAAATATCAACATGATTTAAAATGTGAGGACAATGCACATAAGATATCTAATAAGCATCCTGTTGAACACTTAAACATTATTTTAAAGCACCACCAGGCATGGTGACACGTGACTGTAATCCAAGCACTCAGGAGGCTGAGGCAGGAGGATCATTGAGAGTTTAAAACTAGCCTGGGCTAAACAGTGAGCTCAAGCCCAGCCTGAACTGCATAATGAGACCCTGTCTCAGAAAGACAAAAACAGATCCTCCTGCCTCTAAATCTAGCCAGCAGTCAGGCCCAGTATGTGGGTTGGCTTGCTGCAGCAGGAAAAAGGCAAGCACAGCAGTCAGACCCAAGCCAGGCCCAGCTGGTAGAGTTTGAACTTGGTAGATCTGAACCTGGTAAGCTGAGACACACTGCTAGACCCAGATCTATGAGAGTATTCTCTCTCTCTCTCTCTCTCTCTCTCTCTCTCTCTCTCTCTCTTCTGAGAGAGGGAGCAACAGGTAACCTGGGTGAAAGTCTGCCTGGAAGTATCCAGGTACATCAAGGGGAGGTGATCAGACAGATCTTAGGGGAACTAATTTAAACACAAATTCCCAATTTTATATCTGCTTAGGTATACAGTCACAATGCTTGCCCTTAGGGTCTAAAATACAAACCCATTAATTACAAAAGACTGTCAATTGCTAAATCTCACTACACATTATTAGTATTACTAATTGTAGTACTGTAAATACAAAACTGAAACTGCCTTAACCACATAATCTCCCTTGGGTAATAATATCAGTAGGAGCTAAGGTGACTACTATACCAAAGCTCTACACCTAAGGTCAGAGGACAGAGCTATACAAAATGACAGAGAGAAGGAGCAAAATGCAGTCTCAGGCCCTGAGCCCCCCCCCAAAAAAAATGCAGGAGAGAATAACATAGAAGAAAGTGGAAATCACACTCCTGAAATCTCTGAAATAATAGCATCTCAAGTAAAGAAACAACTGCAGAAAGGTAAGAGGATATCAGATCAGAAATAATTGCTGAAATAAAAATAGAAATGATAGCTATAATGAACAAGAACAGTATACTGAAAGCCACTGGAGAAAAGAAATAGATCACATTTAAAAGAAAACCAATCAGAATAATGGCAGACTTCCCTTCACAAACAATCAAGTCAAGAAGATCTTGGAGCAAAGTACTTCAGGTCTTGCAAGAAAACAAGACACTGATAAAAAATAGAGGAGAAAAGAAAAATGATGGAATCCTTGAATGAGCAATATAGGAAAGAAATAGAATGCATGAAGCAGATTCAAAGAGATATACAGGAAATTAAAATCTCAATCACAAGCTAGCAAAGCTATCTGAATAAAAGTGAAGATAGACTTTCAGACCTTGAAGACATCATTGAGACTAGTGAAAAGGTAAGAAAAGATCCTTAAAAGCAACTAGGATGCAGGGAAAAATAATTCAACATCTGCAAGACAATACAAAGATGAATAACCATAAGACTAATAGGCATTAATGAGAAAGAAGGAGTCAATACAAACTATATAAAAAGAATATGGGCAGAAGTGATAGCAGAAAGCTTCCCAAATATGGGGAAACAATCTGACATTCAGGTAACCAAAGTACATAGAACTCCAAATAACATCAACCCAATTAAAAATACACCCAAAAATATAATAATAAGAAATTCAGCACAAGAACAGTATACTGAAAGCCACTAGAGAAAAGGAACAGATAGCATTTAAAAGAAAACCCATGAGAATAATGGCAGACTTCCCTTCACAAACCAGCAGGTCAAGAAGATCATGGAGCAAAGTACTTCAGGTCTTGCAAGAAAACAAATTCCAACCCAGAGTGATACACCTGCAAAACTCTCTTTCAAGTTTAATGGGGAAGTGAAATGTTTCCATGACAAAGAACAACTAACTAAAGAATTTCATGATGACAAAGCCAACCCTATATAGACTACTAAAAGATATTCTAGAGAGGGATCAAAACAACCACAACTCCATGAATGAGAATGGAAAGAACCTACCAAGTAGGGTGAACATTTAAACAAGGGAGAACAGTAGGTAACCAATAGCAGGAAAACAACATGTCAAACATAATTCAATATATCTCAGTTATAAGCATCAATGTAAATGGACTCAATTTGCCAATTGAAAGAAATAGACTGGCACAGTGAATTAGGAAGCAAAATCTAACAATATGCTGCATACAAGAAACACACTTAACTCATAAAGAAATTCACAGGCTGAAAGTCAAAAGATGGAAAAACCATACTACATGCCCCAGCACCTCAGAAAAAAGCAAGGGTAGCAATCCTGTCCACAGACAATCTGAACTGCAAACCAAGAATGATCAAACGAAATAAAGAAGGCCACTACATACTGCTTAGGGGAAAATATAAAAGGAAGAGGTAACAGTCATAAATATATACACACCAAACACAGGAGCACCCAACTATGTAAGACAAATCTTAATTGACATGAAAAATCTAATATTCATTACCACAATCTTAACAGGAGACGTTAACACCACCTTATCCATAAAGGATAGGTCAAGCAGACAAAAAGAATTAACAACTGGAACCTCTTATTGAGAAGTTTCTGTGCATCAAAGGAAATTACCAACAGAGTGAAAAGAAAACCCACAGGGCCAGGGAGATGGCTCAGTAGAATAAACACTTGCCTGGCAAGTGCAAGGGCCTGAGTTCAATCCCTG